>NW_007730024.1:99796-102273 GCF_000696425.1 Galeopterus variegatus
TGGTTTGTTGCCTACATGATCTGTCCAGTACTGAGAAAGGTGTGATCAAGTCCTCCCTTATTATCGTAAATCAGATGCTGCTTCTATAAATTACTCTGGAGTGTGCTTTGTGGAGAGAGGACCTTTTTTTTTTTTTTTTTTTTTTTTTTTGGTCTCTGCTGGTGCCTCTCCTGTGTCAATGCAGTTGAGACTCTGGCGTGCCATCTGCACAGTGGCTGTGACTGCTGCTATAGAGACTAGCCACTTTTGTGGCAGCCGTGGCAATTGTGGTGGCTATGGAGGGCTACCCATGTGAAAATGGTGTTTTTGGTGAGCTCTTTACCTGGTTGTGCTGGGTTCAGCTTCCCCTGACTCCATACCTCAGGACCCTGGCAGGGTCTGGGGCAGTGGCAGCAGCTTGCCTAGATGAAATAATTTTAAATATAAAAAAAATGACCTGAATGATATGATAGTGAATAACAGAAACAAGTTACTTTAGTTAGACTGACGGAGAAGACTCCTCTAGCATTTGAGCTGAGACCTGAAGATGATATATTTGTTTTCTGTTGCTTATAACAGGATACTTGAAACTGGGTAGTTTATAAAGAAATATTTCTTAAAGTTTTGGAGGCTGGGAAGTCCATGGTCCAGGGCCGCCTTCTTCTTGGTGATGGACTTCTGGGTGGGAATTCTCTACAGGGTCCAATGGCAACCACGGTGTCTCATGTGGGAAAAATGAGAGCTCTCTCATGTGCAAGAGAGCAAGAGAGCTCTCTCATGTGCTCCTTATAAAGCCACCAGTCTGCACCTATGATAATTTATTATTGCGTGAAAGGATTAATCTTTTCACTAGGGCACAGTCCTCACAACCCAATCGCCTCTCAAGGGCCCCACCTTTCAAATATCATAATTGGATTTCCCACCCTCTTAACACTGTTACAGTGGGGATCAAGTTTCCAACACAGGAACTTTTGGGGGACACATTTGACCCATAGCAGATGGGAAGAAAGAAACCAAGAATTTAGGATTCCAGGCAAAGGGAACAGTGTATACAATGCCCTGAGATGGGAAAGAGTTCAGTGTATTCTAGAAAAAAAGGCCATTGGTCTTGGAGTGTGGTCAAGTAGGTGGAGAGTGATTTAAGATTACATTGAAAAGAAAGGTTGGGGCTGGACCACGTGGGGCCTGTCTTATAGGTCATGCTGTGGAGTCTGGATTCTCTTTCAGGTGAGGGTAATGTCCAATTTAGGATTTAAAAAAATCATCTGGCCAAAATATGGAACCAACCTAAGTGTCCATCGATGGACGACTGGATAATGTGGTATATATACACAATGGAATACTACTCAGCCATAAAAATGAATGAAATTCTGCCATTTTCAGCAACATGGCTGAGTCTGGAGAAAATTATGTTAAGTGAAATAAGCCAGACAAAGAAACAAATACTGCATGTTCTCACTCATAACTCACTGCTAGGAAGGAAGGAAGAGAAGAAGGGAGGAAGGGAGGAAGGGGAAGGAGGGAAGAAGGAAGGAAGGAAAGAAAGAAAGAAAAGACAAAAATATGTTGAACTTTCAGAAGGAGAGAACAAACCTAAGGATACTAGAAATGGGCGGGGAGTGAAGGAGGGGGTTTGAGAAGGGGTAGGTCAGGCAAAGGGCAAAGAAATACCATGATTTATAAGAATGAATATGCTAATAATAAGTAAAATTTAAAAAAAATCATCTGGCTGTTCTGTGGGGGAATAGGTAGAAGGGGGAAAAGTGAAGGGCAGATCTGTTAGGAATTGGTAGTTAGGAATTAGAAAGGTGGTGGCGACAGAGATGTAGAAAAGGGATGGATTGGTAGATCTTTGGAGGTTAAAATCAGTAGTACTTGTTGATGGATTGGAAGTGGAAGTGTGTGCAAAGGCAGGACTCAGGTGACCTCCCCATTTTGGCTTGAACAATTGTGCAAAATTAGTGCCCTTTACTGAGGTGGGGAAGCTGAGAGGAGAAGCAGGTTATGTGACTGAACATCAAGGATATTCCTAAAGTTCCTTTCTCTTTCCCTTTCCCGTGCTATTTCTTGAGTATATGTCTACAGTGTGCCAGGTAGCAGTAAGCGCTGTACTTAGGTTCCATTGTTTCATGTAACAACATTCCAGGAAGGCATTTGACTGCTGCATTGCAGATGCTAAGCACCTTGCTCAAGGTCACCTAGAACTAGTTAGTGACAGAGTCAGGATTTTGACCTAAGCTCTCTGACTCTTAGTCTCTGTGTCCTTTTCTTTAACCTATGCTGTGGAGAAACAGTGAATTTCTAGTGTAGGACATACATTCTTTACTCTTGCGATTCTCTTTTAAGTATGGGGTCTTTTGTTATTTCTTGATTGAGGATAACTTGGACTAGTCCTGTGATTTTTACTTATTTTATTTAACTTTTCTTTCTTTCTTTCTTTCTTTCTTTCTTTCTTTCTTTCTTTCTTTCTTTCTTTCTTTCTTTCTTTCTTTCTTTCT
>NW_007730024.1:103829-104568 GCF_000696425.1 Galeopterus variegatus
AGCTTCACTGTTTCTGTGGGTGGCATTTTTTTTCTGCAGGAACAAGGCGCTGACTTCAGTTGACTGTTTATGGGATATATAACAGTACTTTTCTCTGGAAGGCCCATTTCAGACTGGAGACAATATGGTTCTTACTTTGTTTCTTAGAAGGCAGGGAGATTCTTGTTTCTGAGGAATTCATTGATTCTCTCGGCTCTGATCCTTCCGTGGTTATGGAGATTAGTTACTTTGCTTTGGATTTCTGATATAGTTCATTAAAAATGGTTCAGAATTATGTGGTTGGTCATTTGAGAAGCATTTGAGCTCAAAATAGAGTTTAGGGTAGATGTTTTAGGAAAGTTGTACCCATCTTTGAAGCATGTTTTGATATTTTATGAACACAGAGAAACTTTAGAATTTGATAGGGGAGAGGTAGTTAGAATGCCACACTGAGAATTTTAGTAGAGTAGCTTTTATACAGGGACAAAGAACCTGTTAATCTTTAACATATGTAATGCTGATCGTGCTCATGCAGCTTTTACACTGAGATGATCATTGTCAGGCTATCTTTAGTGAAGGTTGTTGGCCTTTGCCAGCAGTTGTTCCTTAGATAAATTTTTTAAAACAAGCAGTGGTTCAGCTAAAGAGTACTCAGTGCATTTATTGAGGGCTGATCATCACCATCACCATCAGCACCATGATTTATTGAATGCAAACCGTGTACTAGGAACAAATAGTTATTAGCTGATGATTTTTTTTT
>NW_007730024.1:105445-108863 GCF_000696425.1 Galeopterus variegatus
GAGCGCCGCCGCGCTCCCAAGCGGCGCACTGTAGCAGTGCGCCACCGGGCCGGCCCTAGCTGATGATTTTTCATAATTAGTTGATAATGAACTTTATTTGAAACGTAACTGGTTCTGTCTTCTTTCCTAGATTCTTATAGTTGGTGGTGGTGTTGCTGGGCTTGCTTCTGCAGGTGCAGCAAAGTCAATGGGTGCAATTGTTCGAGGATTTGACACGAGGTGAGTGCTTTACTAGTGATTGATGTTAAGGTAAAAACATTTTGTTTCAGGGGTGTATTATGCCTTCATTAGAATTTGTAAATTGAAGCAGCACGTTGAAACTGCTCTATAAGCTCTTAAAAATGTTTCCACTTTTTGAAAGTTAGCAGAAAGTGAAAATGTATTACTTTTATGTTTTTTCTTTTTTCTTTTTTTTTAATTTAAAGACCCAGCCTCACTACAGCAGGAAAAAAAAAAAAAAGAATCGGAAACTAACAACTCAGTTCTGTGTGTTTGTGTGGACTGGTAATGGGACCAGAATTAACATGCTGCTTTACCATGTCCTGGTTCTGTTCAGAATGCTTTTAGGCACTAGCTAGGGTATGAACAAAGATGTTGGTGAGCATGAGAAGGAATAAAATAGGAGACATCTTAGAAACTGAGTGGAGACGTGCCCAGCATGGAATGGATGGAAGCAGGAAATGTTGAATATGCTGAATAGCACTTCACCTAAGAATAGCACTTCACCTAAGAATAGCAACACATGAATTATTATTATTGCATTGTTTATGCTAAGGACTCCTGCTTTTAATGTAAAGGTAGAGTTGAGTGTATTTCTCTCATAATTTTAGAGCTCCTAGATGAAAGTACTTGACTATGTTCACTTTATATTTCTTTAAAGCAGACATGTAACATAATCCTAGACTGTCTTTAAAATTCTTTGTCATTTCAGAAAACACTAGATACTGGATTTTATTAAATGCTTATTGAGTACTATTATTATTTGTGTGTTCCAGTACTTTTTTGAGGTTGAAATGTAGTTATTTATTATTGGCTAAGGGTAGTAGAGGAATAATACTACCACCAATCGTGAATATACAATGATCAAAAAGAAGAAAGCAACCATTCAAAGTTTTAGAGTAAAGAATGTTCCACAGAATATGGTTAACAGTCCTTATCTAACATTCAGAGAAGTGATGTACTGATAAAAAGCTGTCCTACTGAAATGAGGAAATAAGTCATTTCCAGCGTAACCAGGACACAAACCAAGGATAGCCAGAGTTAACATTCCATTAGTTCTATCTTTTCATTTTTAAGTTCTAATTTTTTTTTTTAGTGGCTGTCTGGTATGGGGATCCAAACCCATGACCGTGGTGTTACTAGCACCATGCCCTCTGAAGTGAGCTAACCGGCCCTGTTTCATTTGTAATGTTTGCTGATGTAAAGTTTTTTCAAAACCTTCAAGCCTGTAGAAATCAGGTTGTTCAAGTTTTCATTATAGTGGACAATTAAAGTGGATCTGTATATATTTGAACTAGAGGTTATTTGAAACTTGATGG
The DNA here is from genome assembly GCF_000696425.1 of Galeopterus variegatus. Lineage (NCBI taxonomy): Eukaryota > Metazoa > Chordata > Mammalia > Dermoptera > Cynocephalidae > Galeopterus > Galeopterus variegatus. The sequence goes on from NW_007730024.1 coordinate 106,984, forward strand.
TGGTTGAACTACTGAGAATTTAGTATATTGATGTCATTATTTTACACTGTGTACAGAGGAGACAGAATATGACTGTTGCTTAACTCTTTGAATTTATAATTTATTAAGTTTATTATACAGATGACTGTACAATAAAGACAGACATGGCTGAAGTAATATAGTACTTTTCTAAGAATTATAGCTCATTTGTTAATATAGTTACTGTTTTGAGATGGGGGTTGGTATCATATTATAAATATGAAATCCAAATGTACTAGAAAACACACTTTGATTATAAATTCTTATTGGAAGAGTGAATGGTTTATATTTTTCACTTAAACATCCTAAAAACTTAAGGATAATTCACTGCCCAATGATATTAAAGTGGTTTGATTTTTAAATTCCTTCAAACAATAATTAAGAATTCCCCTCTTAACAATAGTGGTGATTTTTGCCTCATGAGTGCATTACGAAATTTAAAAATATAAAAGCTTTACTTTCTTTCTTATCATAAAAATAATACATGATTCTCCCAATTCAGAAAAAATAAAAAAGTACAAAAAATAAAAACAAAATACCCTAAAGTCCTACTGCTTAGAGATATTATTAACATTTTAATATATGTTTCCTTTTCTATGTGTTAATTAAAAATGTAATTTTACTAATAGTACTTGTACTAGTCCGTTTCTGTTGCTTATAACAAAATACTTGGAACTAGGTAATGGGTAAGAAAATGAAATTTGTTGCTTACAGTTTTGTGGGCTGGGAAATCCAGAATCTAGGGAAAGCCTTTGGTGAAGGCCTTGTTAGTGGCAACAGTGATGGCAGGGTGTCACATTGCGAAGTGGCGAAGCAGAGACACCCCCAGGTGTACTCTCCTTTTTAAAGCCCTCAGAACCATGCCCATGGTCACCATTTTTAATCTATTCAGTATGGCATGTTCCTATAATCTAATCACCTCTTCAAGGCCCCACCTTTCAATTACCGTAATAGGATTTCCCACCCTCAACAGATACAGTGGGGATTAAGTTTGGGGGGAACATTCAACCCAAGGCAATACTATTTAACTTTTTTCCATTTAACAGTAGGGTCATGAAAATCTTTCTTCCTTACCTATAAATACTTTTAATGTCTGCATATGATGTACAGTGATTTATTTTACTAGTCCTCTATAAATGGACATTTTTGCTATATAAAAACAACACAGTGTGTATGTATGCATGTATGTGTATTAGTCCATTTCTTTCTTTTTTTTTTTTTAAAAAAAAGATGACCGGTAAGGGGATCTTAACCCTTGGCTTGGTGTTGTCAGCACCACGCTCAGCCAGTGAGCGAACCGGCCATCCCTATATGGGATCCGAACCCGGGGCCTTGGTGTTATCAGCACCGCACTCTCCCGAGTGAGCCACGGGCCGGCCCTGTATTAGTCCATTTCTGTTGCTTATAACAAAATACCTGAAACTGAGTTATTTATAAAGAAAAACAAAATTTATTGCTTACAGTTTCTGAGGCTGGGAAGTCCAAAGTCCAGGGAACAGAGCTGGTCAAGGTCTTGGTGGTAGCGACAGTGATGGCAGGGTATCACATTATGAAAATAGTGGAGCAGAGAGAGAGCAGAGAGAGGGAGAGAGACTAACCTCCTCATTTACTTTCTTTTTAAAGCCCTCCAAATCATGCCCATGACCACCACTTTTAATCCATTCACTATGGCATTGTAGAATCTAATGACCTCTTCAAGGCTCCACCTTCCAATTACCATAATAGGATTTCCCATCCTTTTAACAGTCACAGTGGGGTCCAAGTTTTTAATACCTGAAAGTTGGGGGACAGAATTCAAGCTTCAGTGAGTTTTGGGGGGACATAATGCAATCCACTACAGTATGTGTGAATGCATATATATA
>NW_007730024.1:109371-110513 GCF_000696425.1 Galeopterus variegatus
GTGTGTGTGTGTGTGTGTGTGTGTGTGTGTGTGTATCCAAGAATATATGTATTTGAAGATATCTCATTATTTTCTTGGATAAATTCCTGGAAATGGAATACTGGGGTCAAATGATATACACATTTTACATTTTGATATAATATTTTTAAATGATGAGATTACTCTGTGGCAAAGATATAACAACAAAGATTCCAAAATAGCATTTATATTTCTAATGATACATGTTCATTATTGAAAAATACAGAGAGACATAAGGAAGAAAATGAAAATACCTTTTGTAATTCTACCAGCCTGATATAATAGCTAATGATATTTTAATGTAATTTCTTACAGAATCTTGTGTGTATAACTTTTGAACAAAATTTGGATCATTTTTAATATATACATAATTTTGAATTTATCTTATTAATAATAGTATACATTTCTGAAACTTTTTAAAGAGCTTTATTCTTATGGCTGCAAGAAATGGAAAACACCAACTCAAATTGGCTTAAACCATAAGAAAATGAATTATCTCTCCTAATGAAAATCCGTGGGAAGGACTCCCTTTTCACATTAGAGTCAGCAGCTCCTTGGTGCCATCAAAGACTAGGTTCTTTCTGTCTCTCCTTTCTGTTGTTCTCAGCTTTCACTTTTTCCTAAGGCTGATTCCACTTGTGGTTGTAACTTGACCTCCAGGGACAATCTGGGCTACCAGATTCCTTGTCCAAGTCAGCAGAGAGAGAAATTCTTGCTCAACCATGGACTGTATGTCCTATTCTTTATGCACACTCATGAACATGATGGTTGCTAGGTACTCATTGACTCAGACCATGGTTTCCCAAACTTCCTTGATGAGAAGAATGACCTGCAGCTCTTGTTAAAAATATGGCTTCTGGCCTCCCTGCTGCAGATTATAATTCAGTGGGTCCGGGAAGGGGCCTGGGATTTGAATTCTTAACAAGTACCTTGAGTGACTGTTGTCATTAGGGAGGTTTGGGGCTTTACTGTAGTGGAATGGATATTGGTGAGTTAAACACACTGTTAACCACAGAGCTGAGATCATTGTTGGCTCTGGTTTTCTAGTTAGGATATAGAGCTTGGGAAGCATTTATTTTTTTAAACCTAATTTATTTTTACATAATGTAATCGTGTTGGGTTTT
>NW_007730024.1:110616-111971 GCF_000696425.1 Galeopterus variegatus
CATGGTTTCCCAAACTTCCTTGATGAGAAGAATGACCTGCAGCTCTTGTTAAAAATATGGCTTCTTGCCTCCCCGCTGCCGATTATAATTCAGTGGGTCCGGGAAGGGGCCTGGGATTTGAATTCTTAACAAGTACCTTGAGTGACTGTTGTCATTAGGGAGGTTTGGGGCTTTACTGTAGTGGAATGGATATTGGTGAGTTAAACACACTGTTAACCACAGAGCTGAGATCATTGTTGGCTCTGGTTTTCTAGTTAGGATATAGAGCTTGGGAAGCATTTATTTTTTTAAACCTAATTTATTTTTACATAATGTAATCGTGTTGGGTTTTGACATTTTACCATTTAGTACAATTTATAGGTTACTTTTACAAACACAATTTAATGAAGACTGGGGCAAAAAATCATTAAAATATTTCTAAGTAAAAGAGTCATTTATGTGGGAAAAATCGCCAATGAGAACAAATTCAGAACGTTGACAAATGAAAAACCTCAACTTGAGTGATTCGACGCTCATAAAATCTTAATGTATATCAGATATCATATAATTGTCAACAATGGGGCCACGAGGAATACAGTTGATTACTGGAGTTGGCAATAGTGAAATTCCTTTTGCAACTTAACTATACTTAATATAGTTAACTATACTTAGAAGTTGGAATTCCCTGTAGTTTTTTTTTTTTCCAGAAAAAAAATTATTGTAGAAGGGTTGCCTGCCTTTAAAAAATATTGAAACAGTACAGCCAAAGGCATCGAAAGAACCTCTTGACTTTTTAATATACACAGTTTGCTCTTCTTAAAAATGTATAAGTAAGTGATGATCTTGATTTCTGTATCAGGAACCTAAAATAACCACTGTTTCCTCTTCAATAATCATCTTAGAGCTGCAGCTTTGGAACAGTTCAAGTCTCTTGGTGCTGAGCCGTTGGAGGTAGACTTGAAGGAATCTGGCGAGGGGCAGGGGGGATATGCAAAAGAGATGTCCAAAGAGTTCATTGAAGCTGAGATGAAACTCTTTGCTCAACAGTGCAAAGAGGTGGACATACTTATCAGCACTGCGCTTATTCCAGGTATGCCATTAAGTAAATGGTTATCTTTAAAGCACTTTTGCTAATGATTTTTTTTTTAAAAAGGAGGAGAACAATTGTTTAACATTTGAATTTCTTTAAGTAAAGATCAGTTTTTCTATTATGAAAGTGCTATAATATGAGAAAGCACATGACAAAAGCACTGCAGCCCCTAGAGATAACAGTCACTAAAAAGGTGGTATGTTTTCTTCCAATCTTTTTTTTTTTTTTTTTTTTTTTTTTTTTTTTTTTTTTTTTGTGTCCGGCAACGGCTCGCCACCCCCAGTGT
>NW_007730024.1:112888-177420 GCF_000696425.1 Galeopterus variegatus
CACCCCGCGGGGCGCCCCCGGGGCCGCGCCCAGCCGGTGAGCGGGAACCGGTCTGCATGTGGGATCCGAACCCTCGGGCGGGAGCGCCGCCGCGCTTCCCAAGCGGCGCACTATCCAGTGCGCCACCGGGCCGGCCCTTCTTTCAATCTTTTCCTGTGTATTTTCGTATAACTTTGTTCATGGATCATTACTGTAGATACAATTTTATATTTGTTATTAGTTTTCTCTGTTTAAACCCTTGAAAAATTGATTGTTAACTTATTTTTGTTCTCTTTGTTAAGATCCTACATTCTCATTGTAGAAAATTGAAACAGGACTGAAAAATATGAAGAAAAAAAGTACAGATCATCTGAAGTTCCACCAGAGCTGACCATTATTAATATGTTGATGATCATTTTTCCATACATGAGAGAGAGAGAGATAGGGGGACTTTGTGAGTGTATATATGTATTTATGGAATTTCCAGTATATATGTTTACTTAGGGATGTGACACACTGTCACTTTCAAATTATTTCCTTTAACACGTTTGGCCTTTTCAGTCAAATCATAAGCTCTTTAATGGCAGGAATTACTTTCTAATCTCTTTACAACATCTTCTTCTAAAGAATGTTTTGTGCTCAATACATGATTGATGTCAAACCAATAAGTGCTTATTAATCAGTAAACAGTAGCTTGATCTAATGAGACTTGGCAGCAAAGAAACTTTCCACCATTTATATTCTTACTGCTTATCTTTCTCTGTCCTTTCCTTGTTATTGAATGATGAATACCATGCTGACTCTAATTTTTTCCTTTCTGAAAGAAAGAGGGCCAGAGAATGAGAGCTCTTATGTTAAATACTACTGAAGAAGGCTCACTTTCTCTAGGGGACTGTGCAAATTAGAAGTTGCTTTGTCCTGAGCCTAAGGGAGAAGAGAAATTCTCTCTGGCATCTACCCCCACAAAAAAATCTGGCTGATGGTAAACCCAAGGGCAGGGAATTGACTGGCATGAGATCTATGAGCTTGTGGGGGGAAAATGTGCCTCCCAAGCTCTTTTTTCTGTTCTCTGTTTACCCAGGTGATAGGTGAGCTGGCCTCGCCAGACACCCGCCTCACACCAGAGATGGCTAGGTGAAGCGGACAGGCAGAAGAGTGAAATGGGGTTCAGCCCATGGAAGCACCTGTGAGTGTAGAAATGAAGCCTGTGATTGATTACTGGAGGTGGATGCAGATCGGGCAAGCCATGGACCCTGAGTGGTGTTTGTGAAATCTGTCAGTGAGAACGGAACTCTTGCACAAGCAGTAACAGGAGAGCACTTCAGGATTTGTCCTTTCGTTTTGTGGCAGTGGCTCCTGGCTCAACTGCTGTACAGGTGTCTTTGAGGAAGGCATGAGGTGACCTATTCTGTAGCCACCGTCAGACCTTTGAGGAGCAGCTGCATGCTGGGGAGGGGAAGAGTTAGAAACTGACTATATGCAACAAGTGGCCACTAGAGGGTGGTAGAACACTTACTAATGGGAGAAATGATGGGGACAGGAAGTTTTAGTCAATTCTTCATCTTAATATGAACTGAGGATAACTTGGACCTAATGTATAGACTCAAGGCTTCTTTTTTTTTTTGTCTTTTGTCTTTTTTCCGTGTCCGGCAACGGATCGCAACCCTCAGTGTCGCCCCCGCACCGGACCGGGGACCGGCAACGGGATTGCAAGCCTTGGTGTTGCTCCCGCGCCCCGCTCAGCCAGTGAGCGTGAACCGGTCCATATGTGGGATCCGAACCCTCGGACGGGAGCGCCGCCGCGCTTCCCAAGCGGCGCACCATCCAGTGCGCCACCGGGCCGGCCCAGACTCAAGGCTTCTTACGTAAACACTTACTGACTTTTAGGACCTACTCCTCATAATATCTTATTTTTTATAAGTAGTTTATAGTCAGTATAATTTAGTAAAAGGACAAGTTGCAGGATAGTTCTAAAGACTAGTTGAAGAAGTTTTATTGAACTGCTCCACTGAGCCTTTCCTGTTTTCTGAAGTCATGATCTTCACATTAAACTTGCACAAAGTCCTTCATCAGTACATTGGCCCAGAGATCTCTTTCAAAAGGCTGGCTGAAAAAGACCTTTCCCTTCCTTATCTTGATAACCGAAAAAGAGAAAAGTTAATTAGCATATTATAAGGAAAAAGCTGATCTTTCTAATGATCTTTCATATCCCTGGGAGATTGAAAACTGAAAGCCTGAGCATTAAAAAGAAAAAATGATTGAGAAGATTACATAAAGATACAAATGCCCTTTGGAAAACAGTGTTTTTGGCATTGTACCTTTACTGGTTTATGTCCTGAGCCTTTGCATGTGTCACCTGATGGTCTGTCTACTCCTGAAAGACTCCTAGAGTAGAACTTGTTCTAAAGTTTTTCTTGAATGGATCCAAAGGGGATTAAATCAAATGTCAGAAATTCTCCAAGCTAAGATTCCGTAGACTGAGATCCGCAGAAGGCTCGACTGGAGACCTGGCATGGATAAGAATGTTGAAGAGGGACACAGGCAAGTAGCTAGTTTCAGGGAACAACTTTATGAGGTTGGTTGGTACACAGCTGCTAGGTACACATCAGTCAGTGGGCTTGAAAAAACAATGACCTTGTAATTATGTAGATTGTATGTGGAATGAAATAGTTCTGTAGCTAGCTAGTCTTCAAGCTGTCTGATATCTTGCACCATGACCTAGACCACCTGTTGGTTTGCATGATGGGTTAAAGGTCAGAACTTCACTTAATGCAGTTAATTTCAGGATAGGGCCTAGCTGAAAGTCCCATTTCATGGTTCTGTGCACATAAGGGAATGCTCCTAACCTTCCTGTTCACTTCTTTGGTCTTTGGGGCCACCATTAGAAAGTAAGGCAGCCCTGTTCTCCAGTAATGTTCAGGCTGTGCTCACTATCTTTTCTGCTAAGCCTTTTTGAGACACGGAGATTTTTCATCATCTCTATGATCTGGAGCCCTTTTAGAGAGACTTGTCATAGACATAGAATATTTAATCAGGAGAGGACTGAATCAGGTTAAAATTCTGATAGGTAGTTTAAGGAGGGGAGTTTTGGGGCAGGGTGAAGAGGAATCATAGTGATTTTGTAATGACTGTGTTTTGGGCAAATTTTACCTAAATTCCAGTGAGAATTAAGCGTAATGTAGAGCACATGCTCTTGACCCTGGCAGAAACCGCCTTTTCCATTTAAAATCTTTCCTGCTGCCCACCTAATGAAAAAATCATGAGTATCATATGGTCCTATAGCTTCCCTGCTCTCCCCTTGCCCACCTCAGGTCTTGCTCTTGGAAACATAGCTACTGTAAGGCCTGGGCTTTTGTTTAGTGATGATGACAGTATCTTGGACCACTTAGGTTCCCAGCATCATAGGATGAAGGCATCTAAATTGATCAGGGTTGGATCACAGCATCCCACTCCCCAATTACCTGTGCTATAAAGTTTGTACTCTTCGGTAGGTATTTATTGCCTCTCATTTTCTAATCCTGACTTAGCTTTCAGGTCTCATGTTAAACTAATGTCTTACTCTCTGGTCTTGATTTCAGTCATGCTGGCTGCTATTATCTCTTCAAATGCGCCAAGATACTTTCATGCCTTTGCGCATATTGCTGCTTCTCTTTGGAGTGCTATCCCTGCCCTTCCCTGCCTTTTGAAATCCTACTCAAGTAAGTTACCACTTCCACAGTAGTTTCTATTGAGTAGGAGGTGTTCTGCATTCTGCACGCCTGGCACCTTGCCTGTGCTTCCCGTGACAGCAGGACTTAGTGCCATCGCCCCTCAGTTGTCCTGTCTCCCAGTGAGTGCAGCTGGAATGTTTGATCTCTGTTGTGACCAGTGCTGGGCATAGTGCTTTGTACACAATAGTGGCTCCGCAAATGTTGATGAACTAATCACTCTGGGTTCTTACCTTAGGTCCTGGATGGTGCAATCCCTTTGATTTTTCCGGTGCTATCTAAGGAAAGATAGATAGAACACTCTGTTGATTCACTTTTGGATAGGAACATTTCAGGGGCTAATTTAAGACTGGGATTTTAGCTTTCTTAAATTTTTCAGAACTAGGACACATATCCAGTCTGCAATTTGAGGTGGTTAGCTAGATCTCTCAGGAGGTACAATTCAGAAGTAGTGGAAGGTCTGTCTAGGAGTTAGAAAGTGTCCTGTCAGATAGGAGGGAAGGTATTCATTGCTTGATTGTAAGTTATAATACCTTAGGCCATATATACTTGGATCTCTTTTTAGGTACAATCCAGATTAGGGTAGCAGTACTTTTTGTTTTTATTTATACCAGTTAGGGTCTGTAAAATATTCCTGTAAAGGACCTGTGTGGTAATTTTCCTTGACTGCAAAATTGGAAGTGGAGGTTTTCCTCTGACATGCAAGGGCCTTACCTATATGAGACTGAACCTAAGAGATTTTGCAGATTTCTCCTAGAAAATCAGTGTTGGTTCTCCATCTGATGCAGCTGTCTCTTTGAATCTATCTTTTACATGGAGTGAAAACAGTATAAAAGAATGACTTTCTACAATAATTTTCATACTTGTACTTTCAGGTAAGAGAATAATTGATACAAGAATAATTGATATTCTCCATTTGTATAATTCTGCAGATAATATTGTTTTGATGACTATACAGTTTTTTTCAAAAGTAATTGTTTATTTTTCCAAGTGTTCTTTTTCTACAATAATTTTCATACTTGTACTTTCAGGTAAGAGAATAATTGATACAAGAATAATTGATACTCTCCATTTGTATAATTCTGCAGATAATATTGTTTTGATGACTATACAGTTTTTTTCAAAAGTAATTGTTTATTTTTCCAAGTGTTCTTTTTCTTCTCTACGCATTTTGATCTTATAGGAAAAAACTATATGCTATAGTCAGTTATTCCCAGCATTATTTGAATTATATTACTTTTTTTTCACTATCTGATTCATCTACCATCTTCCCCTCACTTACATGTATTTTATGATTATGTGGACTTTTATAATATTATTTCTACAAAGTCATTTGTTTTGAGAATTTTGAAGGACAGAGAGAAACACTTAAATGTTGCAACATCAAGGATTGGTAACCACAGAATGTCTACACACTTCTTGGTAGTTTTCAACACAGACAGGGCAACTTGTCATCCAGAGAAGGATGCTATTTATCAGACTTGATTTATTGGGGTGTGTTTGAGCATACTTAGTAAGTGACCACACCAAACTGAACAAATGTTCTGTGAGGAAAATTTACGGTACAGAGTTATGTTTTGTTTGGTCTGTTATTTCTCCAGAAGTGTGTTGCAAGATTGGGAAGCATTGTGCTCCCCTCCCTGGCAGTCCCTGTGTTGAAAAGGTGGAAGCTGAGGCTGCTCCAGTGAAGGAGCATGATATTTCCTGCTAACATGTTAGTTCTTCTCACCACATGTGTTTCTCTCTCTCCTTCCTTCCATTTCCCCCATACTTTCTTGTGCCTCAGTATTAGTTAGGGTGATCTAGCTCTAAATCCATGATCTTTGCTGTAACAGATTAACCCCAAAGTATATAATGGCTCAGACATGATAGAAATTTATTTCTTGCTTATTTAACAGTAATAGGTAAGTTCACACATTGGTGGTCAGCTCTCCTTCGCATAGTCATCTGGGGATTCAGGTTATGGCACTGTGATCATCATCATGATAAGACTCCAAAGGCACTCTGGGCACTGTCTCTGTTCCAGCCAGCGAGAAGGGGAAAGGGGCATGGAGGGATGTGTAGGGGAGGTCTGGAAGTGGCACACATCACTCCCTCTCACATTTCTTTTGCTAATACTTAGTCACATGGCCAAACCTAACTATGAAGGAGGCTGGGAGTTGTCACCTAGCTGTGTGCCCAGGAATAAGAGACCATTGTATTAGTTTGTTAAGGCTGCCATAACAAAATACCACACACTTGGTGGCTTAAGCGACAGAAATTTATTTTCTTACAGTTCTAGAGGCTAGAAGTTTTAAGATCAAGGTGTTGGAGAAGTTTTAAGATCAAGATGTTGGCAGGTTTGGTTTCTTCTGAGGCTTTCTCCTTGGCTTGTAGATAGCTGTTGTGCTGTGTCCTCACATGGTCTTTCCTCTGTGTGTGCATCCCTGGTGTCTCTTTTCATATCTAAATTTCCTCTTTTTTTTTTAAAGAAAATGTAATTTTATTATTATTTTTTACATTCTAGGATGTTGTTGTGGAGCAGCTGGGAGGGAGGGGGAGAGGGGAAAGGGGAAAGAAATGGGATGGAGGAAGGAAGAAAGAGGAGGGGCAGGATTGAGGCCAGTGGCAACCCCCTCATTCCCACAGGGGAGACCAGGGGGCTTCCAGCGGTGGCTGGGTCATTGCTGGGCTGAATGCTGATGTCAGGGGGGTGTGGCAAAAGCCCTCGCACCCCACTATCCCAGCTTGGGAACCCAGGGGCCTTCTTGCTGTGGCCTGGTGGTGGTTGCTGGGCTGGTTGCACATATCGGGGGGGCATGGCTGAGGCCCTCATCTCCCCATCGCCCTGGCTTGGGAGGCCTAGGGCACTTCCCATGGCAGCTCGGTGGTCATTGCTGGGCTGGCTGCTGGGCTGGCTGCGGGGGTAGGGTGGGCATGGCTGAGGCCCGAGGCCTCCCACTGCCCCAGCTCAGTAGGCCTGGGGTGCTTCCTGCAGTGGCTTGGTGGTCACTGCTGGGCTGGCTGCATGTGTTGGGGGGGGCGTGGCCGAGGTCCAAAGCCCCCCACTTCCCCAGCTTGGGGGAGCCTGGGGAGCATCCTGAGGTGGCTTAGTGGTCATCACTGGGCTGGCTGCACGTGTTAGTGGGGCATGGCCAAGGCCCAAGAATCCCCACTGCCCTGGCAGGGAAAGCCTGAGGTGCTTCCTGTGGTGGCTCTGTGGTTGCCACTGGGCTGGTGTGTTGGGGGAGTGTGGCTGAGGCCCTTGTCCCCCACCCTTGGGACTGGTTGCAGGTGTCGGGGGGCATTGTTGAGGTCCCCGGCCCTCCCTGCTTTCTGGCTTGGTAGCCCAGGGGACTTCAGTTTGGTAGCCCAGGGGACTTCCATTCCTTCTAGGTGTTATAGGAGTTCTTTGGTGAAATGAGACCTTTACTAGTTAATATCAAACTGTCTTTGGTTGTAGGTACTTTTTTTTTCTTTCATTTCTGTGTTGGATTATTTGCTGTTCCCACCACTTAAACTCTGCACTGGAACTAATTTTGTCCTTTGCTTACTTCTAAAATGGGGGAACTTCCTGTGGGGACCAGTACTTGAGCCCTGTGGTTGAGGTAAATTGCTGCTTTGCTGCTGATTCCCTAGGAAAGGATTTTTGTGCAGCTCAGGTTTTAATGGTTGACGTTATAGGTACTTCCGGCTCGTGAGAGATCTGAAACTCTGGTCTGGGCCTGAGTCTTTTCATCATACTTCACCCCATGCAATTCTATATTCCTGACCAGTCTCCTCTGAGTGGTTCTTTGCTGATTGGGGTGTAGATCAGCTGTCCTTTTTTTTTTTTTTCCTTTTTGTCTTTTTTTACTGACCGGCAACGGGATCGCAACCCTCGGTGTTGCGCCCGCACCGTGCTCAGCCAGTGAGCGGGAACCGGTCTCCACATGGGATCCGAACCCTCGGCGGGAGGGCCGCCGCGCTCCCAAGCTGCGCACTCTCCAGTGCGCCACCGGGCCGGCCCGCAGATCAGCTGTCCTTAATGTGCCCCAGTGTTCTCCTGCTAGGCCCATCTCCCTCACCACCTGTGTTGCAAACACTTCCCATGGGACGGGCCTTGTGCCAGTCCCTTGCAGTGACTCACTGGCCTCTGAATGGCTCCTCTTTTTCAGTTGTTCTGGCTCCTTGTTCCTGTGTGGGTCCATGGGAACCCTATTAGTGGTCTTGCTGGCCTGGGGGCCACCGAGGCTCTCTTCTCCCCTGCCGCCTCCAAGCAACTCCATCCAAAGGGCACAGCTGCAGCTTTTGCCGGCTCCTTCTCTGTGCACTCTGCAGCTCCAGCCTGGAAGTGGCTGGGGCTCGAGACAGTCCGAACGATTTTTTCTCTTGTTGTGGCTTCTCCTGCCTTCATGCACTCCGTAGGTCTCTCCTCCTCTTCCCCTGAGCTTTAGAAGCCCTAGCTTGGCTGTCGTAGCTTTTTTATAGTTGTAAATTGGTTGATTTGAGGGAGAGAGTGACACTGGAGATTGTCTATTCTGCCATCTTGACCAGAAGCCTCCTAAATTTCCTCTTTTAAGGGCACCAGTCAGATTGGATTAGGGCCCACCCTAATGGCCTCATTTTAATCTCCTCTTTAAAATCTCCAAATACAGTCACGTTCTGAGGCACTGGGGTTAGGGCTTCAACATATGAATCTCGGCAGGGGGGTACACTTCAGCTCAAAACAAACATGGGTTTTTGTGCATAGCTATTTGCCTCTTTCCTCCTCCTCAATTTGAAATTTTATTTGTTTACATTTAATTTGCTCATTGGGAATCAGAGGAAAGATCATGGATTTAGAGCCACATGGAGTTGATTCAAATTCTGGCTCCACTGCTTAATAGCTGATTTGTCTCTCTTAATATCAAATTCCTCATCTTTGAAATGGGGATAAAAGTTTCTACCTTGCATAACTCTTTTGTGGAATAGACGAAAAAGAGGTCCAGTGTAGGGCCAGGCATACAGAATATTAGCATAATTCTCTGTTCTTCCATTGTTGATGCCTGGTCTTAGGGATGGTACTCAGGACTAGAAAGCTTATTGGTGTTTGCAGTAAATGTCCAGACATTCTCAAGGATTATGTGGAACACTGAAGATGGTCCTTGAGATTGCCAGGTTTATGGATCTTCTCCTGAAGTTACATAACTGGCATTTATTAGATGGCAATCTGGCATGGTTTTTCCTGGGGAGAAATGTGACTTAATTGTTTTTTACATGAATTTTCTGAAGATCCCATTTTTTTTAAGGCTCTTCTGCCAACTAACCTCATTCTGATCTAAGTTTAAGTTGAAAGAACAGAAAGAAAATAAACAATACTATTTTTATTTTTAAGAAACCTTTTAATTATTTTATATTAACAACAAGGTAAAATCAGAATGTGTAATAAGTATTCATTGCTTCAATTGTTAGTAGACTTTGGTAGCTAATGTACATCTATACATATATTGCAGGGAACACAAAATAATGTTATAATCTCTATGAGAATATTTTATATTTCCTAATTTGTGCTACCATTTAAGTTTGGTAGATTGTTTTCCTTTTTGGAGAATTCCTATATTTTATGAAGCCATGGTAAAATCTTGACTAATTTTGCATTTTATTTATACAGAATTTTGCAGGTATGAGAAGTAAATTATTAAGATAATACTTTGAAAATTTATATAAATATGTTCTTTAATTATGAGGCAAAAGCTTGTTTTCAGGTTTCTTCTTTAAATAGGTTTTTAGGGATTTTTTCCAGTCTGCTAAAATTTGCTGTTGACTCATCATATTTTGTAAGTATTACATTTAGAAAAATCTCAAGGCATCCAATTTGAAAAGCCAAGTATTTGCCAGCCTGACTTTCTGTTTGGTTCCTTGTACAAATAATTCTGCAAAGAAAGTTTTTCTTTAGTTCTAGAGCTAGAGCTCACATATAAAGTACTGTGCTTGACTATTTAAGCTTGGGTCAGAATCTCTTCATGTTTGTGAACACAGCTATCTGTAGTCTCCCTCACGATGGACAGTGATGGAGGGGGTGTGTCTCTGTGCACTGTGGAGCTGGCTAAATCAGACCCACTAGGTAATGGATCAGTGGATCAGATGTTCAGCAGTTTCTTGCCACATCCTATCTGTTACATAATCAATTATCTCTTTCTCACGTGTATACAGATATGTATAATCTTTTATCCTCATCTCTAACACTTTTAAAGCTTATGATTCAATACTTTAACCCCATCTGTGATTTTGAAATTCCAAAAGAGCCTTTGATGGGTATCAGTTAGGATGCCTTTGGCTGCCAGAAACAGAAATTTTAACACAATCTGCCTTAAGAAAGGAGATTTATTGGGTTATATGAACAGAACAAAAGTCCATTTGTAACTGTGGATAGGTATGGGTCGGGGGTCTGTGCTCCTTTGTATTCTCTCAGCTTTGCCTTCCTCTTTGAGTTGGCTTCCTCCTCAGTGGTGTGTAGAAGCAGCAGCAATTTCACACCTCCAGTTTGTACAACACAATATCCGGAAGACGAGACAGGCCGGTTCTGATGGCTTCCTCTTGAAGAGCAAGTAAAGTTCTTTTTCAGAAGCAAAGGGCTCTCCCTGTTCTTGTTGGCCTTAATTGGGTTATGTGCCCATTTCTGAGCCAATCTATGCAGGCAGGGCAGTGAGATGCTCCTCAGCTTGCACCTGGATTTCTGAACCAGTCACTTATAAAGTGAGGGGATTACCCTTAGCCCAGCCAGGCCTGCCTCTGGAGCGTTTCTGAGGTCATATCCCCTGAGGCTTATGGATGGTGTGGAGGAAATGGAAATCAGAGTAGTGACGAAAGGAGGAACTGGATGCTGGGTAGATGCTAACAATGATCAGTGCAAAAATGTGTTGTTATAGCATAGTTTCTCGAAGTATAAACACTGAAGTTCAAGAAGGCTTTCTTTACCTGCTCTATTTTGTGTTTAGTCAGTATAAAGTACCGCATTACATTAAAAACCATCCTTTGCTTCCTACTTGTTCATGAGAAATCTATTTTGGTTTGGATAAATATTGTCTATAACTTATATTATTAATCTGTTTGCTAGTATGGAGTTAAATAATCATGTTCTTGTTAAAGCAGAAAGTTCTATTTGAGTCTCTGTCTAATTTGATGCCTTGCAGGCCAGGAAGTTAGGAATTTCCCCATCTGATTACGTGCCATTGAGTAATTCCAGTAAATAATGCCGAATGCTCCTTGAAATCATTATAAAAATTGTGTTAAATCCATTTCATCTTGGTTTCGTGTTGTTCTTAATATTTTTAGTGGTTTCTTCCTAATTTCTATTTTTCTTTTTCTTCTTTTGGTGTTAAGTATCTGTGAGGGCTTGATTCTTTTTCCAATAAGATAGAATCTGAGAATTTATTGATTTCAGATGATCATGTTAGGCCCGATTCATTTAGAGAGGTATAATATATTACAAAATTTTCTGGTATATCTTTAGCCTTTGGTATTTAGTTTAAGCTAAATCACTCGTTTTGAATTTAGTGTTGTTGAGAAGACAATGATATATTCTTTTGCTACATAGCAATAAGTCGTTAAAGTGATTTTTAGAAATTAGTGATTTTTTTTAGCAGCTTCTAATTTTAATAGTTTTAAAACTACATCCTAGTTTCGTTTATTGAGAAAATACATGATTATGAAAAGGTATTATGAATAACATTTAAAAATGAATTTATATGAATCACAATCATATGCACATACATCAAGAGACAGCATATATGCATGATGCATTTATTCAGTCTACGTTCAATTCTTCATGCGCACAGAGATTCAAGGATGCTTTATATTAACCTATGGTGTCCCTACTAACCCCAAATAATGGCCAACCAGTTGGGAAACTCTCTAATTAACATTTTTGGATAAGTGCTTTGAATACCCAACTCTTCTAGTAATGAAACTGTTGACTAGCTTTGAATGCAGCCTCTTTCAGTTGTAAAATATTAGACTCTGGAACTGTAAGTAAAATTTTCCTTCCCCATCTAGCCTGCACATGGGAGGCACTAAATAAGTATTAATTGCATGAATGAACGAATGAGTGACTATTTGAATGATGACTTTGAGTGCTTGATGTCCTACAATTGTCTTGGCAAAAGTATGGAGATAACTCCTAATGGAAGGGAACTGAGTAACCTTACCAGGGGAACTTAGTGTCCATGAAACAGAAGGGAGCAAGAAATATTTTATGAAGTTGGACATCATGCCAGATCTTTCACCCAGTGTGTATTATGCCAGGAAATATTCTTAAAAATTTTCTTTCCTTATTACTTTTTTCTGTCACAGTGATTGTTTTTTTAGGAGGGGTGGTATTAGGAAATGTAACAGTCTTGGTCTTTTTCTGTGTCCCCTCTTTTGCAGGTAAATGATAAAATGAACAGAAATGACCTTCAAAAGGGGAAAGACCAATTATGCTTTTAAAAAAGAAATACCTCCTTTCTGCTTTTATTAACTTTTTTGCTTTCTTCTGTAATTATATCTTGAAATACCTGATATACTCATTTTGTCTTTTATTGTTATATCTTGGACCTTCACCAAGCTGTCTCTGGGGTGTGTGGGGCATCTCTTTATATTTGAAGGATTTATAGTAAACATTGCATGTATTCTTTTTTATGTTATACTTCGTGAAAAATCTTTACACACCTTCCTGTTTCGTATCCATCTTTACTTATGGCTCTGCCTCCTTTTATAAGTGTTTGGGTGCACTCTTTGAATAACTGCTCTAACTGCATAACTCCATCTGCTGTAGCAGGGTGGGCAGGGGACTTCGAAGTCTTTTCATTCGGTAGGTGAATAGGCTGTTCTAATGCTTTTTCTAAGTTATTCTAATTCTCCTAATACCCCTTCTTTTTTTTTTTTTTTCCTTTTTGTCTTTTTTCATGACCGGTAACGGGATTGCAACCCTCGGTGTCGCGCCCGTACCGCGACCGGCAACGGGAGCGCAACCCTCGGCGTCGCGCCCGCACCGCGCTCAACCAGTGAGCGGACCGGTCTCTATATGGGATCCGAACCCTCGGCGGGAGTGCCGCCGCACTCTACCGAGTGCGCCACCGGGCCGGCCCCTAATACCACTTCTTAAACCATGTCCTTGACTGAATGGAGAAACTGGTTGTGATTATGCAGGGGTACTTTATTTTAATTTTTTTTGTAAAAATGTTATGTGGCTTTTTTGAGATGCGTACAAAGTAGAAAATAAAGATCACCTGTGATCCATCCACTTAGTGATAAACACTATTAACATTTTACCATTTCCTTCCAGCCTCTTTTCAATGCATTTTTATAATGTTGAGATCAAGATACAGTATCTTTCTTTCCCTCCTCACTTAATATTATGTCATAAGCTTTTCCCTTTAATATATAGTGATGAGTCATTAAATATTATTAGTAAATATGTGTTAATGGTTTAGTAGAATTTTCTTGTTGGAATGTACTGTATGTTTTATTTAACTGTTCCCTAAGGCTGGGCTTTTATTTAGTTTTCAGTTTTTGCCAAATAAAAATAATGGTCTGATAGCATAGTTTTCTGTATAACTCCCGTGTCTGCATTTTCATTTATTTTCCCAGGAATAATCAGATTTTAGAAGTAGAATTACAGGATGAGTGGATGTCAGTATTGGGCCAATCGAAACCTGCTTGATAAACTCTGCTTTCTTAAAGGTTGTGCAGTTCATAATCTCATAAATAGACTGTCCAGAGAATTGTTTCATTTCAACAATAAGTATTATGATTTTTTGACTCTGCTAGTTTGAGATGCAAAAGAAGTATCTCGCTTTTTGTACCCACATTTCTTTGATTCTGATGGTGAACTTTTTTTTCATTTTGTAACTATTTTTTTGGAATTGACCATTTGCATTTATTGTTCATTTATCTACTAGGATTTTAGTGTGTTGTTTTAATTTAAATTTCTGTAAGCTTTTTATTGCATTAACTTTTTGTTGTTTATATTTTTTGAGGTTTATAATGTATGCATTTTTCAAATTTAAATCTATCGATGTTTTCCTTTGTAGTTTTCCACTTTGCTTTAAATTTAGGAAGTACTTTTTTAGAGAGATATTCACCACGGTTTCCTTGTTTTCTCTTTTCTTTCTGTTTATGGGTTGATTCTCTTCTTTTACAATTAATTTTAACCTACGTAGAGTTTGGTTTAAAGTATGATATTAGGCTTGGGTAGATATTTTTCCCCCAGATACCTAACTAATCATCTTACTCCTTTTGTTCTTTCCATGTTGTGATGCCACATTTATCATGCATTAAATTTTATCATATTAGGCTGTCAGAGTGTGATAGAATTTTGAAACTGTGTTCCCAGTCTTTCCTTCCCTTGACCTATTCTTTTGAGGATTTACTCATTTGGAACTTTGATTTACTGCTCTGCTTCTCTTTTGGCTCTATTTTTTCCCCTTCTGTTTTCAGTTTTCATTTATGCACTTTCCAGAATTTTCAAAAAATTGATCCACATGTGAGTGCTTGAAGGCAGCTGTACAACATGGTCATCATTGTATTTCCTGTAGCACTTATTACAATTTTTTAATTTTAAAATTAAAACATTTGAGAGATAAGGAAAAGCACAGAGAAGAAAATAAATTAGCCTTGCCACTCAAATATACTCTGGTATTGTTAAATGCTATATGAATTTACTTTAAACTATATAGTATATAATATTTTATGCATGTATATATTTGTATGAAATACTCGTCTGAATATTTTTAAACATTCGTACTATTTTGTTATGTGCTTTTTACTTATAATAATTCCATGTCTTTAAATATTCCTCTGTGACTTAAGTACATTTTTAACTTAATTGTTATAGTGATCCCCTCTAGTCTGTACACTAAAATAAATTGTCCTATGTGAAAGAATATGCTATAATTTCAAAAGTGATTGAATTTCAGAGCAATAATATGGATAAAACCCCTAAGTTATCTCTGTTAAGGTATAAATGTGTGCATGTATGTTTTAAAGTTGTGTCAGCCACTGCACAATTGTTTTGTGAAGGTTGAGTGAGTTAAATCAGAGGAGCCAATTAGGTTGTATATTTGATGTTTTCTAGGAAGCCTAAATGGTTTTGGCCACTTTGTATCTTGCATGTGGTAGCAATATTGTCCATGGACTGATCCTTAGCTATATGTCTTAGAAGAAAGAAGGAATCCAGAATTTCTAGGGCAGGAAAAGTCAGTTAGATGCCAAATCAAGTTTATGAGATTGATGGCCACAAAGTTGGTGCAGTCAGAAGTCAAAGGGGGTGGACTTGCATTTAAAAGAGTAGATTAAGGCATATTAGCCTATAACAAACAGGAGGCTGGTTAATAGAGAAGAGGCTCTGGACCAGAGGGTAGGGATAGTGATGACAGTAAATACTTGGGAAGGTCAGGTGAGCACTTTAAATTTGCCACTTTAAACAAATAAATGGGAGGTTAAAAAAAAAGACAACTATCACAATAATTCCTTGAACTTGTTAAGATAAGTGAACAGTTATGTTGTTGATGGGGAGGAGCGGGGAAGGGAGGGGAGAAAAGGAGGAATTGGTAAAGGGACATGAAATCTCATAAATTTATTTCCTTTTTCTTTTGGTGTAGGTATTTGCATTGTTTTATGAAATGTGAACACGATCATATACTGACAGTGTGAGACTCTGTTGAACATATTGCTTTATGTTAGCTTGAAAAATCCTAATGTTTGGGGCTTTATGTTCTACATTAGAATTAGTGAACTTCTTAAAAATACATTGTGAATTTAGAATGTGAGTTATCAGTGAGGAGAATGTGCATCATATCAGGGACCTTTTCTGTTTATCTACCCCTACCCCTGTATCCCAGCACCAGGCATAGATAGGGCTTGACTCACCACAGGCACAGAGTGAATAGTTGTTGAGTGGGAATAAAAGTGTATGAGTGGTTCCTAACCCTTCTGGAATTGTGGTATCTCATTGTTTTGATTTCATACCACTTTCCTGTCTCTCCTCGAAATTATCTTGTGTTAAATTAAGTTACGTTAATGCAATGTGTTGAAAAACTTGGTAACACTTGTTAAGATGATTGGAAATATTTCATTTTGTAATTCATAAATTAGTATTGAATTTACTCTTGACATTTGTGATCTTTATGAATTGTTCAGTTTGGGTGAACATAGTTTCCTTAATGACTTATTATTATGCACTTTTAAGAAAACAAGCAAAACCTTTATCTCTTTGTGAATGGTACTGGCTGTCAGCTGGTTGGGAAGAGCAGTGCTTTGATTCTCCTGTTGAGCAGGTCAAGGCCGGCTTGCCACCTAAAGGGCTCCTTCCTGCATACTGGCTTTGCAGCTCATATTTCTTCCTAAAGAGAATGACCAATCCCATCTGTGTTATGGTCTTTAAGGGTCTCTTGGAAAGAGTTAAAATTTCAAATGTTAAATTCCTGAATGCCTAGAGACTACCGTAATAAATAGAAGAATATAAGGCTTTAGAAAATTATAATATAATTTGTACTATTTTCTTTGATTTTATTAGGTAAAAAAGCTCCAGTTTTATTTAGTAAAGAAATGATTGAGTCAATGAAGGAAGGTTCAGTTGTTGTGGATTTAGCTGCTGAGGCTGGCGGAAACTTTGAAACCACTAAGCCAGGAGAACTTTATATTCATAAGGTATAGCAAAAAGCATCTTCTATGAATCAATTCTCACATATTTAGTGATTTGTGAGGGGGTGTTTATTCCTTTAAATATCTGGAGAAATTGAGGCCTGATATTTGTTTAAAATAAAAATAGGCACATTTAAAGCTTCTTTTGAAATATATTTGTTTGTGGGTATGTGTGTATGTTTATAAAGGTACATAATTTCAAAACTTAGCATTGGCTATGAATGAGAATTGTCTTAGGAAGAATGTGAGCATAGGATAATTGACCTTTTTGACTATAATTTTGTTCATATAGGGAATTACTCACATAGGCTACACAGACCTTCCTAGCCGAATGGCCACTCAGGCCAGCACCCTGTATTCCAACAACATCACCAAACTCCTGAAGGCCATCAGCCCAGACAAAGATAATTTTTATTTTGAAGTGAAAGATGACATTGACTTTGGTACGATGGGTCATGTCATTAGAGGAACTGTAGTGATGAAGGTAAGTAAAGAAATCTGTTCTTTCCTGTGTTTTTAATGTGAATTTGTTTCAGGATTTCTGTTCATGGAAGAATCGTATTTTGGAATTGAGAAATATTCTAATAAAGTATTGATGTGCCAGGTTTATGCCAATAGAAACTGTTTAAAAATGCAGAACAGTTTAGAGAAAAATATTTCAAAGACTTACATACACATGACACACTCAAAATATATGTTGCTTTTGAAAAACAGAAACAAACAAGCAGAAATTGAATAAAGTAAAAATTGTTCTTCCCACCTATCTGCTTTTAAGAATTTGATCTGTGTTCTTTCATATATGTCCCGAACAAATACAATCTATCTATGTATGTATGTGTAACACAGACATACAATTATAGATACGTTATATATTTATATAAATTGATGTTATACATTATATATGTTTATGTAATATTTAAAAGAACAGTTTTTTCCTAATAGTAAGCTATCTTCCCCAAGTGGTTTTAAAATACTGAATTGTCTTTTCAAAAAACACGATTTTCTAACTTCTGTTAGGATGGTGAAGTGATTTTCCCAGCTCCTACCCCGAAAAATATTCCTCAAGGTGCCCCAGTCAAACAGAAAACAGTGGCTGAGCTGGAAGCTGAAAAAGCAGCTACCGTTACACCTTTCAGGAAGACAATGACAACAGCTTCTTCATATACGGCAGGTGAGGATCCCATTTATCAGGATTTAATTCTGATCAAATTTTCTAAGTAATGTATTAATTGTCAAAATTAGTAAATGAAATAGGGTTGTCCTTCTTTGGATTGCATTAGTAATTGGGACTGATAGACGTGATTTTTCACCAACATGTTACTTACCCCACCTCTGTGGAATTGGAGACCGCATTCATTGACTACCCCAAGAGATACAGACACTGTGTTAAATACTGGAAGGAAGGCCTGTGAAGTAATAGAGACTATTAACACTTTTCCTTTTATAGAAGACATTTTAAATACAGTCATTAATATTTTTATCTATATCAAATATATTGAGTAGTGATACATGTCAGGTTGTGCTGGTAAAGTGCATAGAAATGTAGTTGTGGTGTTTTGTGCTTTGTAAAATATTGGTTGTGATTTTCTGCACATTTGAGTAAGACTGGGGAACCAAATATTTGTCTTGAAGAATAAATACTACATTACAGGTATAGCCCTTGAGTGTTTGACTAACATTCTAAGTTACTCACAGAGTAAAAAATTCAGTATCTTAATTTTGACCTCTTTCTTTACAATCTAACATAAATTCTTTGTTTTTTATCTCAGCTTTGTGAAAATGCTAAAGAATTATTGTAAAATAGTGATAAATGCTCATTCTAGCTATGCATTGTTAGAGGCTGAAATATGGATATTTGATTTTAAATTGGTTTCTCTCTCATAGAATGCATTAAAACTGTTTAGATCTGCTTAGAGCCAAAACAAAAACAAAACAAAAAGCAAACTATAAAGAATTAAAAACCAGCACCAGGAACACAGAATTCTTGTAGCTTCAGCATTCTCTAAATTCCCATGTGAGTCCAGATGTTTTAAAGCTAAATATGTAACTCTCCTTGAGTAAAGAGCAAGTCTCAGCAAAATGACTGAAAAAGCCTCTAGTTGTGAGCACTGTGAATAGATGGGGTAGTGTCCCTACTTGCACTCACGTGTTAAAAAAAAAAACTAGATTGCAGAGTGTATTATGAGTAGGATTATAAATTTCCATATTTGAGATTCATAACAAAATACAGAGAGACATATATAATGATTTATTTTTCTAGGCTTCTCTTATGTTTGCTGAGTTAAGGTATATTGCTTTTTAATAGATATGAAAATGGCATATTCCAGTAAATACAAGGATGGCTTTATATGTGTTTTTCTTTACCTTGAATTTCCTCCTTTATATTAAAAACAAATATTTTTCTTCTCTGTGTGTTAGGAATCTATTTGAATAGTGTTCTTCATAGAATGTGATTTGCTTTTTTTTTCTTTTCTCTCTTTCTCTTCCTCTGTTATGTAGACTATAGAAATAGCACACTTGACATTATTTAATATATTATAGAAAAGACAATAGCTTATTAAATAGTTCATAAATTAATATAGAATAGTTTATAAATACGTTATTAATAGTCACATACCTTAGCTCATTTATTCCTTACAAAAATCAGTGAGGTGGGTATCTTATTTTCTTTTCCAGATGAAGACAGAGAGGGCTAATTTGTAGATAAGGACACTGCTGCACAGAGAGGTTAAGTAACTTGCCTGAGATCACACAGCTAGTGAGCATCAGAACCAGGATTTGAAGTAGGCAGTCTGACTTAAGAAAACATTCTTAACCACAGCCCTATACAGCTTTTCTAATTTTTAACTGGAAGGCAAAATAATATTTTATCTACTTCTCAACAGATTGTTAACAGGTCATGCATTAGAACCTTGGAAATATTGTATGTGCGTAGGAAAATGTAAGTTAAAGCTACAGTCTTATTGAATGATCTAAAGTAAAATTAATGTCAATTCCTACATGTTTCAGCTGTGCCACTTATAAGGTAATAGTTCATACCAAGGAAAAAAAGGTACCTTTGTCAGGAAAATTAAGTTCTAGCTTCCTGATCACTCACTATTATTCTGTTTTTACTGACCATGAAGTAACCCTTTCTTCTGTTGCAGAACAGCCATCCACGTGTTTGCTATTAAGGAAGGCGATAATTAAAGATGTATGCTTAGAGCTGACTGTTTGTATTCTGCACATTCTTAATTTAATTTGTATTTTTTTCCTTTTCTTTGTAAAATCCTGTTTGCTGACTTGGTGTTGAGGCTGGAGCTGACTGCCCTGGCCAGCAGTCCAGTCCAGATTCAGGAGCAATTGCAAAACTTCTGTCCCGGGTGGGTGGAAGCCATATGTTTTGGGGAGGTACTGTAGTGAATGAAATCCTTCCTACTCTTTTAAAACCCCTCTACCTCAGCCAAATCTGAGAGTGACATAAAATTGGCCTCATAAAAGTCCTGTCTTATAAAGGTTGCGTCTTGCCCAAGTAGAAAATGCTTTGATAGATCCTCTGTAGGCCTATAATTCTGGAATAAAAATGCTTGTATAAACACATGTGGCATTGTCAATGAAAGAACAGGGAAGAGAATAAGCTGCACAGAGGAAAATGTGCAAATTGTTATTAAGGTGACTCATAAATATTATTATTTATTACAATTTATTTGGGGGGGTGGTCAGAAAGTTGGGTTTTTCCCCAGTTTCTACCCTCCCCCCCTTCAATTGTCAAATGTCTAAAAAATCTGCTCATTACTGTCAAGGGAGTGGAATTTAACAGCACTGACTCTTCCACATGTTTGTTTGTATTTGGGTGTGTGTGTGCTTTTAATCTTACTGAGTTAACTGGATGTCAGCTTATACTCGTTCCTGTCTTTCTCTAGGTCTCACTGGGATCCTGGGCTTGGGCATTGCGGCTCCCAACCTGGCCTTTTCTCAGATGGTGACCACTTTTGGCTTGGCCGGCATTGTGGGCTACCACACTGTCTGGGGAGTGACCCCTGCTCTGCACTCACCACTGATGTCTGTGACTAATGCAATCTCAGGTTTGTTCCTTTCCTGTCTTTCCTCATCTTAGGTTTTCGTAGGCTTATTCAGCTCCAGGAGTGCTTCCAATGAAGTTTATAAAGTCTGTGTTTTCAAAGTATTTCTCTTGGAGTCTGAGGTGGTTGTTGTGGTGACTCAGGGGCTCCCAGAGGGTGTGAGGTGTGGGCTTGTGAAGTCAGAGGCCGTGGGAGTGTGTTTGCGCTGCTGCCATTTCAAGCAGTGCAGATCCACTGTTATTCCTTTCAATTATGATTTCCTCTAAGGAAAGGATTCTACTGATAATTTGAAAACAACTGTTTCACAGAATTATAGCTGCAACATTCTTTAGGCGCTCTTCTTAGGTTCAATTCACCTAAGAAGAGGTTGTTTAGCCTGGCAAGGAAACAGGTCACATGTGGCATTAGGTTCACCATGAAGCTTATTGGACAGGAAGCACAGCTTGCCAGTGGGGCAGCATCAGGTGTTTCTCTTCGGGGCCAGTCTTCACATCAGTCCATATAGCAGTCTATACTGCTGCCCAAGAGCTATTCACTTTGACCCTCAGCAGCAGGAAGCACAGCTTGCCAGTGGGGCAGCATCAGGTGTTTCTCTTCGGGGCCAGTCTTCACAACAGTCCATATAGCAGTCTATACTGCTGCCCAAGAGCTATTCACTTTGACCCTCAGCAGTGGCTCAGATATGAAGGAATGAGACCCACATCCGACAGGTCTGGAAGCTGCCCTGGCTTGGAAGCCTAAGGGCCCTTAATCATCTCTTAATGCATTGCCATAGATACAGCGTCCAGGATCTCTGCAGGGAACACATTCAGTTCCAAGAGGTGCTGTACTTAGCAAAGCCCAAAGCTATGGCATCCCCGTCATGTGTTTATAGTTCATGAATACTTTCTTCCAGTTCAGATGCAAGTTGTTCAGCAGGGGTTACTTTTTACCATAAGCAGTGCTGTCTATAACATTGTTGACTTATATCTTTATTGGGGAACAGAACTAGAATGTTAAAGGAAGATCAAATACTTATGCAGAAAGAGAAAAGTTCATTAACCCTTTGCCCACGTTAGTACTTCAAGTGAGAATGGCGTGAAGGTGTGTTGTCAACAGTCTTTATCAGACACTTGTTTATATCATTTTAATGAAGGTGCAAGAAAGCTGCTTTGTTTTTGAGAACTTTCCCCTTTATGAGTCTATGTGTATGAAGTCCTTCTCCTATGACATTTGATTTAGCCAGCCACTATAATTATTCACCACATTGATGCTTTCTTTGCAGGGTTGACAGCAGTTGGTGGGTTGGCCCTCATGGGAGGACATTTGTATCCTTCCACGACTTCTCAGGGCCTTGCTGCTCTTGCTACATTCATATCCTCAGTCAACATTGCAGGTACGATGATGGTGAAAGTACCCATGGTGTTATTTTAAATGGAGACCTAAGAAGCAAACAATCAGTATAAAATAGACATTCTCATTTTAAGAATTTAATTGTGTCTTTAAAAAATGTTTTGCTCAGACTATAAATGCTCTTTGAGAAGAAAATTTTTTTGCCCATCTGTAATTTAAAAAAACTTTTTAAATAAAAGAACATCCCCCACCCCTTGCCCCAAAACAAACAAACAAAATGATGTCTTGCTACAAGTTAACTGAAAGGTTATTGAATACGTAGTTTTGAATTAAGTTGACTTGGAGCTATTGCCATAACACCTACAAATGAATATAATTTTAGATAAAATTTTAGTCTTTTGCCTTACCTCAGCCAGTATTTGTTCTTGAAAACTGAAAGCCTAGCACATCACTCATGTCTGAGACTCATTTGATGTTATTTTGTAGTTAAAAATTCTTTAATGTGTCCAAGAAACCTGATGCCTGTTGATATCGTATTTTTTTTTCTTTTATCATTTATTACAGGGTTTAACAAACTGAGTAACCTATTAAAAAAATACTGACCTTTGGTCTTTTTGCATTCCCAAGCTTTTTGAATGGCTGTTTACTTTTAGTCATGCACCAGTACTTGGTTTCGCATTCTGATAGCAAGTTTTCTTCTTGAATATATTTAGTTTTTTTTCCCTACTCCAATGGAACTGGCTTGAATAATAGAATGACTTTTAATTTTGAGGTTCTAGAATGTTACTTAAAATTATATTTATTCATAGGTGATAATGACATGATTAAAATAGAAAAATTGTAGCAGTTTAAAAAAATTGTGTTGCTCAGTGAGCCCAATGAGATACTTCTTTCTGTTTTATATTTCCTTTGCTTTGATAAGGTGGCTTTCTGGTGACTCAGAGAATGCTGGACATGTTTAAGCGTCCCACTGACCCCCCAGAATACAATTACCTGTATCTGCTCCCTGCTGGCACCTTTGTTGGTGGATATTTAGCTGCACTCTCCAGTGGTTATAACATTGAACAAGTAAGAGGCTCTTTTTGAAAGTTTTTATTTTTATCACTGTGTTTTCTTCCCTATTAGTTTTAACATCATTGTTACCAAAATTCAAACTATCAAGCAAATATGGTCAAATTTTTGACCAACATTTTGGTCAAATAGAGCATTCCCATCCCCTAAGGATCAGGGCTCTGGATTCTAGAGACAGATTTGCCTGGTAATTGAGTATGCGGATGTGGGTTTTCCTGTTTGTCTCTAAGTTCTCTCACATGTAAAAAGAATTGAAAAGGTTATTAATATCTTCTTTATGGACCTGGTTGGATTGTTGTAGGGAAAGAATGAAATAATCAGTAAAAATTTTCAAAAAGTTTTATTATTAAGGACTATTAGTTTTTCTTCTACAAATCAGCAAGCACATCATCTCTTGCTACCAAGAGGTGTTATACCAGTTTATTTTATTTTATTTTATTTTTTTTTTCCTTTTTGTCTTTTTTCGTGACCGGCAACGGATCGCAACCCTATAATCAGTAAAAATTTTCAAAAAGTTTTATTATTAAGGACTCCCCCCCCCCCCCCCAATCAGCAAGCACATCATCTCTTGCTACCAAGAGGTGTTATACCAGTTTATTTTATTTTCTTTTATTTTTTTTTTCCTTTTTGTCTTTTTTCGTGACCGGCAACGGATCGCAACCCTCAGTGTTGCGCCCGTACCGGACCGGGACCGGCCACGGGATCGCACCCCTCGGTGTTGCTCCCGCCCCTCACTCAGCCAGTGAACGGCCGGTCTGTATGTGGGATCCGAACCCTCGGCGGGAGCGCTGCCGCGCTTCCCAAGCGGCGCACTGTAGCAGCGCGCCACCAGGCCGGCCCTACCAGTTTATTTTTAAAAAAGAATTTAAAAATTCATACTGTATGAAAAACAGAAATAATTGAGTTGAACTTTGAAAGTTCCAATTCAAAATATAATAGAGCCTCAACTTTGTTCTGGACTCTGTATTCCATGTCACCTTAATGACTGTCACTTCAACATCTCTGACAGCAGAAAAATCATCTCTTTTGGTTTCTTCTCTGTTCCCAAAATGCAGTATTTGTTGGATGAACAAAATCTTTTTTGAGAAGAGTTGGAGCAGTGAGTCAGAGAGAGAGAGAGACCCAAGGCTGAATTCCAGATTTGCCATTTACCCTTTATTTGACCTTGGAGAATTTTGTAACCTCCTTAACTTCCATTTTCTCTTTTGTAAAATGAGGATAATGATTCTTTGTTCTTGTGGATCTCATGAGACTAAGTTACAACATAAGTAGAGCATATGGCACAATCCCTGGCACTTACGTCAGGGGTTGGCTCTTTTATAGCATTTGGTCAGGCCTAGTATTTTCAGATCCAATAATAACTGTTTAAATTTAGGTACTTTTTAATGTATTTGTGCATGATATCAAATCCAGAAGAAACCAATTTACGTAAGTGGTATAATTGCAAGTACAATTTGAAGTATTTAATATGTTAGTATTCCTAATGGATAGGAAAATATATTGTAATATTAAAAGAAGAACTCAGATTTGATCTTCTATTGTCTGAATTTAAAATTGTCCTTGGAGAATCATGGTTCTACGAGAGAGGTCTTCCCTAAGCTAACAGTCTGAAGGTTTTAATAATCTCTCTTTCTCCCCTTTCCTTTGAAAAGATCATGTACCTAGGCTCGGGATTGTGCTGTGTTGGGGCCCTGGCGGGCCTTTCCACCCAGGGAACAGCTCGTCTTGGCAATGCATTGGGCATGATTGGGGTAGCTGGAGGCCTGGCAGCCACCCTCGGAGGCCTAAAACCAAGCCCAGAATTGTTAGCTCAGATGTCTGGAGCGATGGCTTTGGGCGGTACCATTGGTAAGAACGTGTGGGCTTCTGCCTTTATGTGAACCCAAGTCCTTCAAATACCTGAAGGCAGTTATTTAGGTTCAGAGATTTAAGAGTACTTTGTTAGGAGTCAGGCCTTTTAATAGCACTCCAGTTTTTGAATATATATTTCTGTCTGTGGCCAATATTGATAAAGGAATTAAATGACTTTAATGGAAATTACTTCAATAAATATTATTTTGGTGAAAACTCATCACAGTTGGCATAATTGTCATTTAAATATGAACATTTTAAAGCATTAAGTGCATCAACTGAGTCAAAAGAGATGGCTGAAAAAAATCCTGTTCTTATTTTTTTCTTACTGACTGCATCCAGTTAGCTGATAATAGAATGAGGGATTGGAATACTTATGTATGTACAATATATAGGCTTATCTTTTGTTCTGCTGGGGATAAACAACAGCAGATGATTTTGCTTCATAAACCTGTTAAAAACTTGAAAAATACATGTGCCAGCAGAAAAACCATTGTTTTAATTTTATTCAGTAGTGGGCTGGAGCTGATTATTAAATTTTCAGGAATTTTGGGAGCTGGTTGTTAAACACATCCATGATTAAAACTTAAAGTAGAGTTCCCAGATTTTGGCAACAACAACAAAAAAGAATTAAATTATATAAACTTAAAATTAAATAAATTATGTTAGGAACAAATTATATTAAACACTCATAACTTTATAATTAATGAGATTTTGTTATTTATGGCTTGGGGTTATTTATATCTATCATATGTGTGTAGTAGAAATACTATGTAATGGGGGGCTACTATACATCTATTTTCAATTCCAGATTGGTAGGTTGAAATTGGCTTTGGTAGGAGTATTTACACCATGGAAATAAACAAAAGCTACAAATCTGGCTTGATTAATTGTTTTGTTTTTTGTCCAGACCTAAGAAAGTGATGGAGAAAATGTTAATGCAGTAAACGTAAAATTTGTTGTCCCTGTGTCCATTATATTGTGAATGGCACAAAAAATTGAGCTAATATTCTTCTAGTATTTGAAAACTATTATGAGATTCAGTAATGAAGTCACTCACATGGTTGACAAATGAGTGAAGTTCTCACATAAATCTCGTTTCACTTTTACTTGTTAATGTAAACAAAATTACCATCCAGTGTTCAAGTCAGAAGTTTATCATCAGTTGCGAACACTAGGTTGGCTACAGGTGCAAGAGTTTAGCAAAACTCAATAAGTGTTCTGTGAAAGTCAATTATCTATGTGGAACTTACAACAAAGAGTATTGTGTATTTTATTATTATTTGAAAATTACTTTATATTAGTAAAAACGCATGTATTTATACTTGCATATATTTTTTTCCTTGGGAACTGGTGGTTAAATACTTATTAGTGCAACGTTTTAGTTTTAGGCCTCCTTTTATACTTTCTCAGGAAAACTGTTAAGTCCTTTCTTCATGATCCCTAGAGAGGCACTTGAAGGAAGTGCTTGTGCTGTAGGTTCATGGTGGGAAAACCTTTACACACTATCTTAACAAAATTCTGAGACCCACTCCTTCTATATCACCTACCTATAGCCATGAAACTCTTCAGAATTTCCTAATTTGGGTATTTACTATCTGGAATTATGCATTTCTTTACCTTTGGACTTGGCTCCCGCCCACCCACCTGAAAACCTAGGCTGTCTTCATATTCCAGGTGCTTCTTGTGTGCTTAGGCGCAAACATGGGCGATAGAGAAGAGGGCCTGGGTTATTCATTCAGTGGGGAGAATTTAAGGGGATTTAATTGGAGATTTAAGTAATCTGAAGTAGCATTTGGCTAGGAGAGTGTTTGTGAGGGGAAGAGGCATGCATTGATGCTCTGGGCTTGGGTTCGTTGTAGTTGGGCCTTGGTTAGGTGTGTATAGCCCCTGTAGAGAATATTTAACCCATACCAGGAACTAGATACTATTTAATGGTAGCAATGATGGAAACCCTAAAGTAGGATCTTTGTTGTGGTTACTCCTCAAAGGCCTGTCAAGTTTTAATTTCTGTTTGACCTTCATTTCCCAACAGGATTGACAATTGCCAAGCGCATCCAGATTTCTGATTTACCTCAATTAGTTGCTGCTTTCCACAGCTTAGTGGGTTTGGCAGCTGTACTTACTTGCATAGCTGAGTACATTGTAGAATATCCACATTTTGCTGTGGATGCAGCAGCAAACCTCACCAAGATTGTGGCCTACCTCGGCACTTACATTGGTGGTGTCACCTTTAGTGGATCTCTTGTTGCCTATGGAAAATTGCAGGGTAAGTGGCTGAGCATAATAACATAGAGGTAAATATCTATTGTTTAGAATATTTAGGGATCCATTTCAGTTTTGGAAATTAAGAGTAGAAATTATTAACTTTTGGAAGTTGATAGTAGAAACTTAGGTGAAGAATATTTGTATAACACTCAGGAATACATACAAAAAAATTTTCCCCGCATAAAGATGGCTTCCCTTTATTAATTCTTACAAGTCTTATAGAGCTTTGAAGCTATTTCTTCTGCAGGTAACTAATGGAAGAAATTAGTGCACAGAAACTTCTGTAGAGGGACTGATTAACATTTGAAAATACATGCGAACAAAATAGCATATTCCTAATCCTTAGTTAGAGATGTAGAGTTCACAGAAATGTAGAGTTCATTGTAGCATTCTCAGAAATGAACTTTATACATTTTCCAGAATAGAGAGAAGCCTATTGAATATGTTTGTGTGATTAGTAAACAGTATGTACTTTGAAAACAAATATGCATTTTAGGGCTCTAGCATGGCAATTATTGCTACTACTAACGTCAATCATGAAAATGGAAGTGGAAAAAAAATTCCAGAGGCTTCTTTCAGTCTTTTCACAAAAAAGTGAGTCTCTAGGGAAACTAGTTTCTGATTTAAAAACCTGGTCTTGCCTCTTAATTATAAAGTCATTAAAAATTAAGTGGGGAACTTTCATGAAACTTAAAAATCATGAAAGAACTTTAAGCCTAAAACATTCTTGTCTTATGCTTTGTCTTTAAAAACAACTAACAAATAAGAGCTCTTCTCCCTTGGGTTCAGTTGATAGAATCAGAAATGCTAATGTGCTAGGACTCCCTATTGAAGTTTTAAATAAATAAAACCACACTTAACAACTTAAATGTTGGTCATATGGGAAAAAATCACTTTTTAAGATTCCATGACAAAGAGTAAAGAAACTGTTTTGTGATCAAAGTAGGGAAAAGAACAGTTAAGTTGAACCATACTTTTCCTGTGTTCATTAATGTTTATTATGTGTAGTTACAACTTTAATTTGTTTTTATGTTTCATATCTGGTGACATAAAGTGATAGTTTAAATACCATGTTATTATTCTAATATTAAATTTTGGTAATTTAGGATTAAATGACATACTTGAGTATGTGTATGAGAAGGTTTCTTACAACACATTCTAGATTCTGAATATCATGTGCTTGGTTCTAGGTATCCTGAAATCTGCTCCTCTCCTACTACCTGGAAGGCATTTACTCAATGCAGGCTTGCTGGCTGCTAGTGTGGGTGGAATAATCCCATTCATGATGGACCCCAGCTTTACCACCGGCATTCTCTGCCTGGGCTCTGTGTCAGCTCTCTCTGCTGTCATGGTAAGAAGTCAGAGATTGAAAAGCACACAGTCAGTGAGGAACTGGGAATATTATGTTAGATTACAGTCGATTCAAATTTCTATCTCTTCAAGACCCCTGATGGAATAAAAATGTTTTAAAATTATATTACATGTTCATTTTCTTAGAATCTGGAAAATATAGAAAAGTGTGAGAAGAAAATCACTTTCTTTCAACTTAATTGTTCATTTTGGTGTTGTCACATGTCACACCTTTACTGCTCTGGAGTCTCTTCATTGTACCAGTGTGTTGGTGAACAGGATATTAAATACACCAAGAGTTTCAATTTCATTTTTTAGGTGCCTACTATGTGACAAGCCCTACAAAATAATGCTTTGGGGTTTATACAATATATGTAAGTTAATCTCTTCCCACTAGTTGCTCTCACGTTCATTGGAAGATGTGACACCAAATTAAAAAATTGTATAAAGTGAAATGCAGATAATAAACTCTGTGCTCAGTGAGGGAGTTCAGTGAAGCCTTTCATGATAGGTTTGATCTTCCTCTTCCTCTCTAATTTTTGCATTTAATATAATGATACATACAGTATTTTTTAGTTATCTGTGTATTACAGTTTAGCATTTTATTATGCCAGTGTATGATGCTGTTACCTGCACCTCTTTGTTATTCACTGATTGTTTTGTGTTCCTCTAGTCTATAACTTTGTAGACAAGGTTAATATTTTAAGTTTTTAAAAAATTATCGACAGTGCTTAGCACAAAGTTAGATGTATAGTAATTGCTTATCAAACACTTACTGGCTCCTTGATTGAGAAACATGAGATTTATAGTATAAAAATGATACTTATTTTTATGAGATCACAAGAATTAGGTCATGATTTCTACACAGAAACTTTAGAACACTGAAAAGTAACTTAAAATTCTATGTTTGTATTAATACTGATGATCCATTTTTTTTCTGGCTTTTATAGCACTGGTTTTTGTTTTATTTTAAACAAAAGAAAAATAATTTTGATATTTTTAATCTAATAAAGCAGAAGTTAAAAAAGGTCTCAAATCTATAGTATAGAAATGTAAAACTTTGAGAATTGTTATTTCTGAGGAGCAAATATTATATTTAAAAGGTACTATTGGCCCTATGAGAATGTCTGAGTAAGATAATGTATTTTTTGGACTAATTGCTGTTGGCTTAATTAAGTAGTACATAAATACACTCACATTGTAACAAACTAAAAAAATGTAGAGTGAAATAAAAAGCAAAAATCTTTTCTCCCCATCATGCTTTTTTCTTTCCTGTGTTTAGTAAATTTGGATTGCACTGTGTACATTGTTAATAGACAATTATAGACATTTAGTAATTTTGGATTGCATCATGGACATTGTTAATAGACATTATAGACACTTTGGATTCTATTGTATCCCTGCAAAAAGTATTGATTATTATTTATTTGTTTTTGTAGGCAGCTAAACTGGCTGGGCTCAAAATTCAGATTTTGGCTTCGTCATGGTGGGAAGCAGCTGAAATCTATTGTTATTTTATCCTTAACAGAATTGCTCCACATATGTATAGTACAAGACAGCCAGAGATTCGGATCGAGTTTATACACAGAATTCAGGGTTCCCTTTAGCCTGTTCCTTTGCAGGGTTTCCCTTCTCACTTTCCAGCTGCCTTAGTTGCCTTAAACTCTATTCTCAGGATCTCCAAACAAGTATGTGGGCTTATATCTTAGTTTTAGCTGTTCCTCGTGGTACCAACAGGGGCTTTCCTTCAGTCTAAAGCCATAACAACTTATAAATCCTGTTAGTGCTTTTATATTTTCCCAAGCATAGACGCTTCTCCAGTTTCTGCCTGCTTTTCATCACTGCCTTTATTTAGGGATTTTTCAGGGTCTGGGAGGACATGGCTCAGTGTTTACAGTTGTTATATCTGGGGGAGAGTTGGTCAGATAGCAGACACTTGGTCATAACCAGAAGTAGAACTTAAATTTAAATATTATTAATTGGAAACTAGAATAATTAAGAGCCGAGATGTTCAATGTCAGAGATTTTATTTTGCATTCTGCTTTGGTTTCTGTGCTAGGGTGTGACGTTGACAGCTGCTATTGGGGGTGCCGACATGCCGGTGGTCATCACTGTGCTGAACAGCTACTCAGGCTGGGCCCTGTGTGCAGAGGGCTTCCTGCTCAACAACAACCTGCTGACCATCGTGGGTGCGCTCATCGGCTCCTCTGGTGCTATCCTGTCATACATCATGTGTGTGGTAAGAAACATGTAGGCAAAAGAAAAGGAAATGGTGTTCTGAAAATATGGATGTGTTTGTCATTCTTTCATTTGCAGTAAAAATGAGTATGTCAGTTTTAATTCTCTTCAGCAGGAATGTCAGTGTTTCATTTGAATAAATTTCCAAGACTGCCTTTAAAGTACCCAACTGTAGAGAATTAGGAAAATTAAATGTAAAGATCAAAATCTTCTAATGCCTCTCTTCTTTGGGAGATGAACACGTAAGATTTTGCTTTATTTCCTTCTGTTCTTATTCTTTGTATTTTACATATTTGTGTATTTACTTGTCTGGTCATATTGTATATTTTTACTTTGAATTCTGTAAATTTTATGTACTATGCTGTATTCTTGACTTTTTTAATGATTAAAAACACTTAAAATATTATTATTATTATTATTATTTTTTCCTTTTTGTCTTTTTTCGTGACCGGCAACGGATCACAACCCTCAGTGTCACGCCCGTACCGGACCGGGACCGGCAACGGGATCGCAACCTTCGGTGTTGCGCCCGCACCTCGCTCAGCCAGTGAGCGGCCGGTCTGTATGTGGGATCCGAACCCTCGGCGGGAGCGCCACCGCGCTCCCAAGTGGCGCACTGTAGCATGCACCACCGGGCCGGCCCTTAAAATATTATTTTAAGAGACTTTATATTCATCCATCATATGGATATACAAAATTTATTTAATTTTTCCCTAATGCTGTACATTTTAGGTTGTTTGATTTTTATTTCTTTTTGTGCATAAGTACATCTTTGACATTTTTGATTTTTGTCTTAGAATAGATTCCTAGAAGTGAAAGGGTGTGTTCTTTTTTATAGGTTCTTTATACTTATTGCCGTGTTTCCAGAAAGCTTGTTCCAATTTACACTCCCACTCGTCATCTGTGAGAGTGCCTATCTTGAAGGTTTGTGGTCAGCATGATTCTTTACAAAAGAAACAGAAAAAAGTAATAATACAAATACTTCCTCAATTCATTTTTGTTTCCAATTCTCTTCTTGATGGCAAAAGGATATTCTGCAAATAATTAAGTTTGACTAGAAACCTTTTTCAAATTATAAATGTTATTCTCTAAATAATTGTTTTCAATGACTGTTAAAGTGCAAGCATGAAACTGAGTGAAATTAGAGTGAGAGTTTACACTGATACATAATTGACAGAAAAGGGATACTTAACTGTATCTTCATTCTTTCGTTATTTAATAAAGGCCCAAATCCTTATTTTAGAAGAATTTTCCATATGTTTTCATTGAAAATCTCACTGTAATTTGGAATATGCTGAAGTTATCTTTTTATAATAAAAAATTTTTTTTTCCTTCGACTGTATTGCAGAACAAAGGATTTGACAGCCCCTATTCAAAAGAAGCTAAGAGATTTTTTAATTAAATCACTCTCATTGTTCAGGGAATTTGGAAAGGTGGAGATTTGTGTATCCTGTTTGAAAAGTGTCAAACTTTGGGGGTTTTAAATACAAATGTTTGTGAAAAAGAAAAAATTGATTCAGTTGTACTAGAAATAACAGTTTTCTCAAAAAATGAACGTTTAACCCTTAGTTCACTTAGCTTCATTTGGTGAATTTGAATGACCAGCGGGGGGCAGCAGATTTCCATTATTACTTAAACTTGTGGTTTATCAGAAAACTGATTTGAATTTTGAAGAAGCTAGTGGCATACTGATATGGGGAGGAGACGGGGAAGGACGTGAATGTTGCTCTTGAAATGTTATCATGGGTACCTTCTTCCTTTTTCCTTTCCTTAAAAAAATGGCTTTCTTTCGGTCCTTAAGTTTATCAACAGTATTTCCCAATATCATTTCTCTCCTTCTTCATTCAGTTTCTATTATTAGTTATAGTAACCACAATAGCTGTTACAGTAAAAGTTCTGTAACAGTAACTAGCATAAAGTAGTAAGAGGCGCTTGTTCAAAGTACTCTCTTCTACGTATACTTCTGTGGTTATATCATGTTTCTCTTATTTTCTTCTGTTCTTTTATGTTTCACGATCTGTTTTCTCTACTTCTTCTATTTCTTTTCTTTTTCCCTATTTCTGTTACCTCAGGCATGCTATTTACTACCAGATATTTTTATTCCTATACTATATATACAGCTGACAAGATATTCTTTTTCTGAGACCATAAATATAATATTGGGTCAGATTAATACTGTGTAATAGCAAGTTTGTATTAATTTGAATTTAAGGATAGTTGAAGCCTTAATTTAAAAAAATATTCCAATTACTAAAGTAAAAGTCTTTTAATATACGAAATTTGTAAGAAATTGAAAAGGATAAATAAGAAAATAAAATCATCTAGGCTCCCGTTACTACTTAACTGTTAATTCTAGTCTTTTTCATTTGCATATGTTTAAATACATTCTATTTAATGTGTTATTTAATTTTCCAACTTTA
Source organism: Galeopterus variegatus (assembly GCF_000696425.1). Taxonomy (NCBI): domain Eukaryota; kingdom Metazoa; phylum Chordata; class Mammalia; order Dermoptera; family Cynocephalidae; genus Galeopterus; species Galeopterus variegatus. The sequence continues at coordinate 145,790 of NW_007730024.1, forward strand.
AATTTAATGTTCTGTTTAATTTTATAACTAATAATTTTTAGCATCTACATGTTATAGCACTTAGATATGCCATAATTTATCCAAATCCATATTATTAGTTGTTTTTAACTTTTTTGTTGTTGCGGTATTCTTTCTTGTGCATCTTTATTTCCTGGTCAAATTTTTATAAGTGCAATTACATGGTCAAAGTGAATAAGATCTTTTTCTTGGTTTCTGATATTGATAAATTGATCTCCACAAAGGATTCATCTTTGTGCAGAGTGCTTGTTTTATTGCACTCTTCTCTACTCCTAGGTGTTGTTATAGAACAAATAGGAAACTGGCAAAACAAGCCTGCTGTTTTAGATTTTGAAGATAGAATGTTTCTTTCCTTCTGAAGTTTCCTAATTTCTGACTTTTTACATTGACCTTCAGTGGTTCTTAGCTTGTGCTTCTTTATTATAAGAAATTGTCCCTTTATGGCTGTGTTTAGCAGCTCAAGGTAGTTCAGAATAATAATAAAAATGGAATAGCTACCCCAAATTGGGCATTAGAACAAAACTGCAGATGTTACACTGGGTGCTTTATGAATATTAGCTCATTTAATCCCCACACTAACTCTTGAGGTAGGAAATGTTATTCTCATTTTACAGTGAAGGTATTTCAAGGTACCCTAAATTATTCACCTTTATGTTTATGAAGCCTGCCCTAGCACCTGGCACATTCAAACAAATATAATGTTTGTTAAATGAACATTAGGTGAATATTTTATTTGTTAGCTCATTTCATATTTTGGAATCCTTTTTGGATAGGTTATGGCAGGACATACACTGTAGTTAATATGGTACCAATATGTTGACCTTCATTATTATTTATTGAAGGAAACATACAAGTCCAAACAAGAAAAGAGAGGTTTTATTATGCAAGAGGGAATGGAATGGACCCAAAGTGGCTAGACAGCAATTCCTAAAATTGAATTTTTGTTCTGACAAAGAATTCTTCTAGGTGTCCTCTGAGCCCAATGCTATGGTTTCACAACACTCAATATTATGAATACTGAAAACTGTTGACAGCAACCAGTCAGCTGAAATGGATGATTTGCTTTATATCCAGATAACATATAGACATTAACATCTTTATGATTTTATAGTCCCTCTACTTGTGCTAGTGTCTAGATTGTGTGGGAAATAGAGGATTTGTGAAAATGGAACAGTGTTTTCAGACTAAATTTTCTGATTTTTGTACTTTGATGCTTGTTTCCAAATGAAAATAGAACAGAATTAAGTGAGTCAAAAGCCAAACTAAAAATAATTTTTTTTGCTTTGTGATTAATTAGTACCTACAAAGCATTGAAATGAGAGAAACAAGTAAATGGTATATATGCTATTGCTTTGGCTTTGTCTATTTTATGACTTTTTTGTTTGTTTTCAGATTTATTTCTTATAGTATACTGGGAATTAGGTAAATTAGGGGTCTCTTTCATGTAGAATACAATTTTCATTATAGGGCTAAATAGCTTAAAAGGAACAGTCTTGGACAGTGTTGCAAATTCATTGTCTTGGAAGCTGAGAACTCTTTAATCTCTGGATGAGTAGTCACAGGCTAGTCTCATTAATCACTTTAGCAAGCAGAAAAAAAAAACAAACAAAAAAAACCAAAGCCATAAACCCTACACATTTGTTGACAATGTGATGTTGCAATGGTAAATTTAGAGATGAAAATAATTTAGTTTTTAAGAGACCATGTGAAATTAGCTTAATGGTGATATAATTGTGCATACGTGTTTAACAAGTTGACTTTGATTGTTAAACCACTATGTGGTTCCTTTTTTTTCTCCTTAAGATGCCATCAGAAGTGGATACACATTAATTAAATGCCCTCAGAAATTTTTTCCTTCTTCTTCATTCAGTTTTATAGGGGAAAATCATGGTTCCTTTTAAGCCAAGTTACAGTAAAGTTGTTATATCCTCTGCATCTGTCCCTCTGTGATCCGTCCTTCTACAGGACTTTGTGAAATATACAGGTGATAGCGCCTCTTTCTCCATTTGACTTTTGAAAAAAATGTTACCAATGACAAATATCTCAGTGTCTGAAATAGTCCTTTGAATTTTCAAAGTCAAAAGTTTGGGGCTGGCCCATAGCTCACTTGGGAGAGTGTGGTGTTGACACCAAGGCCACAGGTTTGGATCTCTATATAGGGATGGCCAGTTCGCTCACTTGGGAGAGCGTGGTGCTGACAACACCAAGTCAAGGGTCAAGATCCCCTTACCCTCATCTTATAGAGAGAAGAAAGGGGGAAAAAAAAAGTTTGGTAGAACATATTTTTGATAACTTAATCAGAATCCTGTCATTAAAAACTAGAAAGGATTTATCAAAGTCAACTGAAGTTGAATGTTTGGGAAGTCTCAGGTATGGCTATTTGGGTTTTCATTAAACCTTGGATTTAAATATGGGAGGATGTGTTGAGTTTAAAACTTCATGTCAGATTGGGATTATGAACTTAATCAAAAGCATTAATATTTCTCTGACTGTGTTATCCATAATAATATACATAAAGAGATTCCAGGCTTTATTTTGTGTGCGATAACCTTAGGCAGATTTATCACACTCTGAGCTCCGTAAAATGTGAATGTTGCGTCTGATAAATGAGCTTAGGTTGAAAGGACAATTAAAATAAATTCTGACATTTTGATCCATCATCTTTGAAATTTATGTTATTTTTATAGGCTCCCTTTATTGAAATGTGGCTCTTTGCACATCTTCTACGTTTCTTGTCCTTCCTGCCTTTGCCTGTGTCCCACTTCAGCAATAACATATATGTCTGTACCAAGGTGGTAGCAGGCTGGGCCATGATTAGATGGGTGGTCATGTTTTTTTTCGGATGTGGTGCTTATCAATGAAGATTTCTAGGTGCTTTTGTGCTTTTTTAATAATAAAGTGTTTTTAAAAAGTAATAGATTGGCACTTGTATAGCTTTTAAATGGTACAATGGATCAATGGTGCATTTATTATAACCCTTAAAGTGGAGTTTAATCATATTTTGGAATTTTTTTTGAAATGATAAATTCAATTTTGTTCCTGTAGAATGACCACCTTAATCATGTACAGTCAGTAATATGGATTCTTAAAGTTAGATTCAACGCCCAGCTTCTTTCCTTTTTCTTTTACCACTCCATCTCCAGAGGTCTACAAATTAACTCTTTTCAAGACAGGATCAGTTATTGTCACATATTTCAGTTGTGGCGTTCGTATAGTACATTCTTGCATGATTGTAAATGAATGTGTAACAAGAATTGCCTTTCTCTTATTTTTCTTAAGATTATTTTTCTGGTTAAAAGGGTGGTTGCAAATTTTAATGAACGTATAACCTTATTCATCTGCCTCTTTGGAAGTGAAATATTTTAGGATCCTAATGGGATGAATTGAATTATTTCTATTACAACTTAGGTGTAGGGCTTCATAGAGCTGTAAATAATTTGGAAAATAGGACAGTATCAACCCACACACTTTTTTCTTTCTTGGTAACAAATGGCAGCAGAGTTCTAAATGAAATGGATTGTTATTTTGATTTGTACCTGTTCCCACTTGACAGCTTGTATCTGATAGCAAAATTTATCTGAGAGATCTGTAGGGTTGCCTTGTGTGATTTCTTATTCCTGTCATTCTCTTTAGTCCTCCTTTAGTCTGGTAGAATACACATAAATACAGAGGCAGAAGTTGCTTAATCAACGTTCAGACAATAATAAGTAGATCTGAATTTTTCATTAATTTCTTAATTTTACTGGTAATTTTCCATTATATTTTCTTTTCCAGGCAGCCTTTTTATTATGAATTGCTGTACCAGAGCTCTACCATTCTGTATTTGTTTAGTTGGTTCTTTTATCCTAAATACAGAACTTTATACTTAATCCTGTTGTTTATTTGTTTTTGCCAGCTGGCTGGTAGAATTTTTTGTTTTTATTTACTTTTTTACTGAAAATATATCAGTGCTCAGTTGATTTGATCGGGAGAAAAAAGATGTGGTTCTCAGATGTCTTCTGCCCTTTAAATCTTTGAATTAAGTTTCAAAAGGCAGTTCAGATTTATCTAGTTAAAATGTTTTAAGTGATTAGCTAAACCTCGTAATGATTATGAATATCATAAACACAAAACTTGTACCATTCTCAAAAAGTTATGTGGATTAAACTCTCACAGCTGATAATTTTGCTCTCTAGGCAATGAATCGCTCCCTGGCTAATGTGATTCTTGGAGGCTATGGTACCACTTCAACAGCTGGTGGAAAACCCATGGAAATTTCTGGCACACATACAGAAATCAACCTTGACAATGCAATTGACATGATTCGAGAAGCTAATAGCATTATTATTACTCCAGGTAAAAAAAAAAAAGGGCAGAAAATAGAAAGCAAACAACCTATGATAGCTGTTGTAGTGGATTACATTAACACAATTTCTTAGAAAAAAATAGAATTGGAACTTCAATTTTGAAAACATAATGGAAACTTAGTAGCCATTCTATGGCTCCTTCGTGAAAAATGCTGAGAATTCTTGGTCTAGATTAATATTTTGTGGATCACATAGATAGTCTATACATTAACATAGTGGGTTCTAGCCATGTCCTTCTGTAATTTTATATGTATGTTTAAATCCCTTATGAGTTTTGGTTTTTTTAGTTTAGGCAATTTTGGGTCTATTGTCAAATTAAATTTGATATAGTATATGAAAGAGTCCACCTCACTTACTAGACTTGCTGATTAAATATTAGTCTCTTTTCAAAAATAAATATTTAAAAAACCATCAAGAATTATGGGGTTTCCAACCAGATAAGGCAATATGGCTTAGCAAAAAAAGCTTGGTCTGGGAGTCACAGCACCTCACTTTTGTTCTTAATTTTACCTCTAACAATCTACATGGCATTGACCAAGTCATTTGATCTCTCTAAGCCTCAATTTCCCAATTTTCTGGTGTTTAGCCGAGTTCTTATTCATTGTTATGACAGAATACGCTGGTATTATTGGCCATATGTTGGTTTCACATTAAGATTTTAACTTTATCATGTTATCATATGACGTCTTTATAAAGAAAATTTGCTGATTTGACATGTGGATAGTTTACTGCTGGGTTATGGATGAAGATAAAAGTAATAAACAGTTGAACTGAATGTTAAGGTGCATGCCTTCTCAATTTAGGGGCAGTATCACTTAGGGGCATTTGAAACATGTGGATTTGGGTTTTTAGTTGTTACAAGGATGGGACTGCTGCTGTCAGTTAGTGGGTGGAAGCAGATAAACTAAATATAATGTAATGCACAGGACACTCCTGCATAATGAACTGTCTCAGCCAATGTGGCATTGGTGTTACTCGTTGAGAAACACTGTGATGGAGTGTGAAGGTGTAAAGCTGCAGCAGACACGATCATTTCCCTGTAGGCATTTTCCATCAGTGAAGAAGTCAGATAGATAGGCAAATAATGCAAGGTGGTTTGTGATAAGGGCTAAGTTGAGCTTTGTAGACAATTTTGCTATCATGAGGAACCTATTGAGGTTTTCAGGGAAGTGAGTATTTGTTTTGGACCTTAGAAGATTCATGGTGTTGGGGTTGGGGGAAGGCAGAGAGGATAGTTTGAGCAGAGACTTGGTATTTGTAAAAATAGGGGTAAAAAAGTGGGGACAGATGTGAGTTTCATTGTATGGGTAGAATGGACAGAATGGAGGGGTTACAGGAGAAGGAAGATGACTGAAGTTCTTGGTTATACCTGTAATAACATCAGAAATATGGAGAGCTTTTTTGGGGGGTGATGCAAGGGGAAATTTTAAGTTCTTTTTTGGAGATATTAACTTTGAGATGGAGATGGGACAATGGGCATGCTGGACTGGAGCTGACAGGACAGGTTGAGCCTGTGGACAGAGTATGAGGCATCAGGTGGTTGCTGAAGCCATGGGATAGGCTGAGATTTACAAGGAGAGTGTGAGGGGCAAAGGTAGAGCCCTGGGGGAATCTTTGTCACTTAGGGGGGAAAACAAAAGGAGAAACACTATTCAAGGAATTAGGGGAAGACCAGTAACAAAGTTAGGAGGGCAGCCAGGGGATTGCACTGACATCAAAGCCAAGTATGAAGAGTTTAAAAACACATGAGAGAGAGAGAGGAGAAGAGAGGGCACACTCAAGTGTGTATATGGTGAGTGGGAGGGTGTGTCCCACAGTATCAGACACTGTAGAGGACTGAGGAGGGATCCTTAGATTTTGAATTTCAAATTTAGGCCAATATTTTTAAAAGTCCAGATTACGTGTTTGCTTTCATTTTTAGTCATGTTAAATGACTGTCTGTGTTGGCATAAAAATATGTTTTAGTCAAGAGAGATTCTAGCTCATAAAAATTCAAAATAAAAAACATGTTCTTCTGTGTTCTCAATGTTCTTCACAGGCTATGGTCTCTGCGCAGCCAAAGCTCAGTACCCCATTGCTGATTTGGTAAAGATGCTCACCGAGCAAGGCAAAAAAGTCAGGTAAGTGTTTGTAGTGAGAGGCTTGCAGTGTGTGGAAAGATGTGTGTGTGAAGAAAAGGAAATAGATAGCTTTTTAAAAAAGATGAGTAATCCTTTAAAATGGCGTTTTACATATGTAATCCTAGGCAAAGAAACTAAATTGTAAAAAAAACCCCTATTTTAGTCTTGGTCTTAGTACTTAGATTTTGCTCTCTCTGACAGCATCAGCTCTAAATATGGAGTCATTTTAGAAAGGGAATTTTGTTATTCCAAATTCCAGAATGTTTATTAATGGGGAGAAACAGAAGTCTTATTTCTCTGTGGTTTGATTTGGGGAAGGAGGTCAAGCAAAGCATTTGAGCTCCATCGAGTTGTGTCTTCTTGGTTTCCAGTCACACTGAAGGAAGAGAGAGGACTTTTACTCTTAAGGTGGAAAAGACTGCTGAAGTATTCTTTTTCTAAAGCCATAGACTTTTTGAAATATGCATTAGAGCAGCAGCTGTTCTTGCCACTTGCCATTTGGGTATTGAACTCTGCTCTTGGGAGGATATTCAGCAGACGGCAAAGTCAAGGACTCTGCTTTCCTAGATTATTCCCCGTGACCTTGGATAAAGGGTTTGAGGACCGCACATAGGGGCCATTGGGTGATGAACTTGGTAACCCTTGCATCTGTCCTGCTCACCTTTGGGTCCTCATTCTGGAACTCTGCTGCTACTCAGGAATCAGAGAGAGTGCCTCCAGAGTTATCCCTCGTGAGACAACTACTGCCCATTTTCTGGGGAAGCTGGTTCACTAACAGTTACATTGACATGGCACCAAAAATCAGAGAGACATGATAACTCATTAAAGAGTGTTTGTTTACTGGGACGTTAATGTCTGTTGACAAAACTGTTAATGTCTGTTAATAAAAATTAACCGCACACTTTTGTCTGAGGACAGATGATAAGAAAATAAGCCAAACGGTATGCCTAGAACTAGTCAGTGTATCTGGGCTGGATTTGATGCAGAGTCCTGATCTTTGGCTTGAATGTCCCAGCTATTAATAGCTATTAATAGAGACTTAGATGGTGAAATCAGAGGGTTGCCTAAATTGTTTTAATGTCAGCAGTTGTGTCAGCTGCATTCCATTTCTTCCTTCCTTTCTTTCTTTCCTTCCCATCCTTCCTTTCTTTTCTCACTCCTCCCTCACCCTTTCCTGCAATCTATAGTTTATGTTTTTCAAATACATAGAGTCGAAATACTGTTTTGTTGTGGGACCAGCATTTCTGCGATGTGGGTGATTTCCACGTTTAGTGATAATTTTAGATGAATTGAGGATAGAAGATGAGAAAAATCATTGACTTTATTTTTAAATTTTTGCATAAGATGTCTCCTTTTTAGTTACTTATTCCTATTTTCATATAGGATATTAAACTTTGCTTTCTTTTTAAGTCTAAGGCTTGCTACTTCGAGCACTTGCAGACCTACAAGGAAAAAGGATGTGTTAAAGAATCTTTTATGATTTTCCTAAAAAGAAATTGTTTTCTTTATTCAGTCCACATGTGAAAAAGTCTAATGTATTAGTAATGCCTTCTATCACCATATAAATGTTTAGGAGATGAGTGGCAATCATAATAAAATAGAGAGAGAAAGGTGGCTTTTATGTCTTAGTTATCCTTAGGGAAGGAAATGATTAATTTGACATACCTCTTGTTACCCATTGATCAGCCTAGGTTAACCAGACATCCTGGAAAATCAGTCCAGTGTTAGATGGGTGCATGTGGAGTTGAAGAGTTTCATAAAACTGTTGAGCAGCTTGAGGGAAGGCAGGATGTGAAGAAATGAATAAGAGAGATGGAGAAAAATGATCTGAAAAGAAAAGGGATAAGACAAATGAATTTTTAATTTCTAACTCAATTAAAATAGGATTTTATCCATGAGGGCATAATATAAACTGTGGTTGTAGGATGATTCCCATCACATTACATGAGAAAAGTAATTATTTGACTTAAGATTTATGAGATATTTAATTATACATGTATGAGTAGTTTCTCAGTTAAGAATTGTTTTTTATTGAAACAATTTTGTCAATAGAACAGAAGGCTTTTCATGAGAAAGCTTTTCATTGTTTGGCATAATAGTTGACATAGTTTGTTCAAAAAATTTATTAATAATAAATTTATTGCACCGGCCAGTTTGTTCACTTGGTTAGAATGTGGTACTAATAACTCCAAAGTTAAATGTTTGGCATAATAGTTGACATAGTTTGTTCAAAAAATTTATTAATAATAAATTTATTGCACTGGCCAGTTTGTTCACTTGGTTAGAATGTGGTACTAATAACTCCAAAGTTAAGGGTTTGATCCCTGTACTGGCCAGCTGCCAAAAAATTTTTTTTGTTAATAATTTATTATGTGGATTCAGAATAAAATTATTGTTCAGCCTGGTTCTCTATTTGTGAGTTAGGAAAATTTAGCTACTTATATTTATGTCTTTTATATTAAAGGTGAAATTACATATTAATACATTGCAGGGTTTTTTTTTAATATAGTATGTTGAATTTTTGACATGAGCTTCGCAACAAATTATGTAAATCTCATGTTTGAATTAAGTAGGAGAGGACTATTCCTGCTAACATGATGACAGTAGATTATTATATTTGTCCTTTTTTTCTTTCTAGCTTCTGTGTGGAATTTTTTTTTTTCAAAGGAAATCGTAGAAGCTTTGTTGATTTTGCTGTATGTGTGTCATCTTTTCATAGGAGTAATGTAAATTTTTTTATGCAGTTAGGAATATGTATATACATAGATGCTAGTTTGGTTTTTTTTCTTTATTTTTAAGAGGCAAATATGTGTTTGAACAAGAGATGGCTGCAGCAGTTACCTCGTATTTTAATGAAATAAATCTGTATTTACAGTTTGTGGTAATTTAGTCCTTTCATCACTCTGTGGAGCTCCCACGGTGTTCATTGAGTACAGCTGCTGGGCCTCTAGTTTTAGTAGGTCTTTGTGCCTCAGGACCCCAGCGTGCATCCAGATGTGGTGACATATTTGCACACATGCACTGTGGAAATGTGCCAGTGTGGACATATGATTGTCATCAATTAGTTATGCCCAGCTGGTGCCAAGAAATTTACATCTGTCATACAGTCTGTCTGGCTTCATGGCTCATGATTGATTTAGAGACACTCCTGTTTTCCTTTAGTTTGACCATAGTCATAACATGCTCACAAAGAGCTGAGATTATGTAATGAAGCACATGGCATTTCATGACAAGAGCTCATTTCAGAAGGACATGGAAGTTCATTAACTTAGACTTTCTTTAGTGGCCAGGATATCATTGCTTCCCATTTGCCCAGAGTGCCTGTGCAAATTACCTAACTTCTGCTTGATCTCTAAAAGTATTTTATGACAAAAATATTTATGATACAAGAACATAGATATTTTTTCTCTTTAACTTCCCAATCTTTGGATTGATTATATGGCAGGCTTTTCATTATAAAGCAGACATAGTGTTCTCAATGAGTAATTCTTAGAAAGGGATATAATTGTTTTTTTGTGTGCTTGATTTTCTTTCTATAAAGCATTATTGCTTGGATTATTACAGAAGTCTTTTTTTTTATCACGTGTATTTGTGGGGTACAAAGTTGACTATAAATAGTTGTGTACAATGTATGCTGGTCAAATCAGGATAATGAGCTTATTCATCATCACAGTATGTAATCATTCTTTGTGTCTGTTAACCAGTTTCTGATTAACCCCACTCTCTCCCCTGTTCCTCTCCACCTCTGGTAACCACAGTTCTGTTTGCTTCTCACAGAAGTCTTGAATCAATGAAAACACCTTTTAACTTCTTTGATTCACTAGCTCATTATATATTGCTTTCCTGTTAATGTTTAACTATATCTTTCTATTGATAATTGATTAATAGAAATTTATTAGTAGGTACTGAGAATACAAGGATGCATAAACCTAGTTCCCACTCTCAAAAGTTTATAATTATGAAGAGAACTTATAAACAAATGAATCAGTGAATGAATTCTATTTAATGTGATAGTATGCTAAGACAAGTAGAGTAGAAGTAGAATAGGAATGCAAAGGAGAAGAGTAGTTAACTGCCCAGGAGATATTTTTTTATATATTACTTTTATATACTATTCTAACCTGAAATTTTTTACAGGTCTTTAAACATGAATATTTTCATTTTTTTCATTCTTTGTCTAAACACATCTAGCTGTCCATGGTATTTACAGTTTAATAGAGTTTTACAGTCTTGTGTAACATGACTATGGTTTACATACATGTTATTTTTACCAAGAAATTAAGTTTTTGAATATACTTGAAGATAAAATATTTTGTCCATGTACCTGTGTTTTTGTTTTTTGTGCATTAAATGTGATTCAGATAAACAGAGTTCAGCCTTCTCAGATTTGTTCTGTTTTTGGTTGGAGGAAGAGCCAAGGCATGCCTGGGTTCTCCATTCTGTTCCATTGGTCCATGTGTCTGTTTTTATGCTAGTACCATGCTATTTTTATTACTATAGCTTTTGTATATATTTGAAGCCAGGTAGTGTAATGCCTCCAGCTTTATTCTCTTGCTCAGGATTGCTTTGGGTATTTGGGGTCTTTTGTGTGCCCATATAAATTTCAGGGTTTTTTTTTTTTCTCTATTTCTGTGAAGAATGTCATTGGTATTTTGAAAGGGATTGCACCGAGTCTGTAGATTGCTTTGGATAGTATGTCATTTTGACATATTAATTCTTCCAATCCATAAAAATGGAATGTCTTTCCATTTTTGTGTGTGTTTCTCATCTTTAATTTATTTCATCAATGTTTTGTAATTTTTATTGTAGAGATCTTTCATCTCCTTGGTTCGTATAACTTCGTATAATGTATGCTATACGAAGTTATTACGACACTGTGCTCAGCCAGTGAGCGGGAACTGGTCTCCACATGGGATCCGAACCCTCGGCGGGAGCGCCGCCACACTCCCAAGCGGCGCACTCTCCAGTGCACCACCGGGCCGGCCTGGCATGCAAATTTTTTAAGTAATAAAGGCAAATGCTTCTGAAGAAAATAGGGATCAGGCCAGGTAAAAGATCAAGTATGGTTTTTGAGAAATAGACATTATTTAGCAGTTTCATGTCAGCTTTGTAATACTTTTTATTTTAAAGACATGACTATTCATATCAATGACCATTCATTGAACAAATAATTATATAGTAATTTGTACCAGGCACTGTTCTAGGTCCTGGAGATATATCAGTGAATATAGCAAATAAAAATTACTGATCATGTGGAGCTTACATTCATTGAGAGGTTAGCTAATAGGCTTCAAGGTAATCTTAACTGGGGACACTTTACCTCATTGTGTCTCCAGTTCAGATGCTAGTTGAAGAGAGGAGGGACAGCTGTAGCACAGGATATTGTATCACACTATTTGGTCATGAATTAGCTAGCCAGTGCCTCTGGTTTTCTCAAACAATATGGTATGTTTCTTTGCAGTTTGCACTGAGCCTGCCTTCTTCCAAAACGTGGCAGGAAGGTGGGTGTGATGGGGGTTATTTGTACAATTGCTCAAATAAGTGCAACTTTGGGTGGAACAGAGGAAGACCAAAGAAAGTGTGTGTGTTCATTCAAATCTTCGTTGAACCTATTATATGGAATTGTTAGTAATATCCCAGATCCAAGGTGTTTGTTTTGCTCCTAGAAAGGGGCTACCTTCATCCCAGATTGTTTGGCATATTTGTATTGTGGAAAGAACAGAAGACTATGTTAAAGCCTGTGCTTTAGGTACTTTGAAAAGCCTCTTCCAGCCTTAGCATCCTAGGACTCATTTCTTAGAAACGCTTGTCACAGGCATTTCAGTGGTCTGAGGAAGAAACTCTTACTATTGATGAAACCAGTGATTTTGGCTGGTAGTTCTAGTATTAGTTATAGTAAACTCTTTGAGCTGTTTTTCCAGTGAGGTTCATGTGAATATGGCAGAGTGTAAATAAATAAAAGCCCTCTTCTCATTTCAAATTCATATTCTTCAGTATCTTACTTACAGATAATTTTCATTTTATGGTACTCATTAGCCATTACATTTCCAAGAGCTATTCAACAACATCATTAAAGTTATGCAAGCAGAAAGATGAAGTTACATATAAAGATCAGAGCAGAACTAAATGAAATAGAGACCAAAAAACAAACAAATACAAAAGATTGATGAAACAAAAAGTTAGTTTTTTCAGAAGGTATACAAAATGGACAAACTATTATCTAGACTAAGAAAAGGAGAGAAGACTCAACAAAAATCAGAAATGAAAAAGGAGACATTACAACTAACACACAAATACAAAGACTCATTAGAGACTATTATGAACAACTATATACCAACAAATTTGAAAATCTGGAGGAAATGAATAAATTTCTGGACACTACAACCTTCCAAGACTGAAGGTTGTAGACCAATAACAGGCAACGAGATTGAATCAGTAATCAGCAGTCTCCCAACAAAGAAAAATCCAGGACTGGATGGCTTTACTGCTGAATTGTACCAAACTTTTTAAAAGAAAAATTAATACCAATTCTTCTCAAACTATTTCAAAAAATCAAAGCAGAGGGTATTCTCCAAAACTCAATACAATAAAAGTCATGAATGACAAGCCTACGGCTAACATCATCCTGAATGGGGAAAAGCTAAAAACTTTTTCTGTAAGAACAGGAACAAGATAAGGATACCCACTCTTACCACTCCTATTTAACATAGTACTGGAGATTCTAGCCACAGCAATTAGGCAAGAGAAAGAAATAAAGGACATGCTAATTAGAAAAGGAGAAGTCAAACTGTCCCTGTTTGCAGATGACATGATCTATAGCAAAACCTAAAGACTCTATCAAAAAACTTTTAGAGCTGATAAATGAATTCATTAAATTGCAGGTTACAAATTATGTATACAAAAATCAGTAGCTTTTCTATACACCAGCAATAAGCTAGCAGGAAAAGAAATTAACAAAGTAATCCCACTTACAATAGCTACAAAAAAATAAAATACCTGGGAGTAAATTTAACTAAGGAGGTAAGAGATCTCTACAATGAAAACTACAAAACACTGATGAAAGAAATTGAAGAGGACACACAAAAAAATGGAAAGACATTTTATGTCCATGGATTGGAAGAATTAATATTGTAAAAATCACCATACTACCCAAAGTGATCTGCAGATTCAATGTAATCCCTATCAAAATACCATGACATTCTTGATAGAAATAGAAAAAACAATCCTAACATTCATATGGAACAACAAAAGACCTTGAATAGCAGAAAAAAAAAAATTCTGAGTAAATAATAAAGCTGGAGGCATTACACTACCTGACTTCACAATATATTGTAAAGCTATTAGTAATCAAAACAGCATGGTACTGGCATAATAACAGACACATGGACCAATGGAACAGAATAGAGAACCCAGAAATAAATTCACATATGTACAGATAGCTGATCCTCGACAAAAGCAACCAAAAACATACATTGGGGTAAGGACAGCCTCATCAGTAAATGGTGCTGGGAAAATTGGATATCCATGTGTAGAAGAATGAAGCTAGACCCTTATCTCTCACTATATACCAAAATCACCTCAGAGTGGATTAAAGACTTAATTGTAAGACTTGGAACTATGAAACTTCTAGAAGAAAACACAGGGGAGCTGCTTTAGGATGTAGGACTTGGCAAAGATTTTATAAATAAGCTCTCAAAAGTACAGGCAACCGAAGAGAAAATAAACAAATGGGATTATATTAAACTAAAAAGCTTCTGCACAGCAAGGGAAACAATCAATAGAGTGAAGAGACAACCTGCAGAATAGGAGAAAATATTTGCAAACTATTCATCTGACAGGGATTCATATTGAGCATATACAAGGAACTCAAACAATGCAATAGTAAAAAAACAAATAATCTGATTAAAAAATGGGCAAAGCAGCTGAATAGACATTTCTCCAAAGAAGACATACAAATGGCCAATAGGAAGATGGAAAAAAAAAAATGGCCAACAGGTGTATGAAAAAATGCTCAACATCACTAATTATCAGAAAAATATAAATCAAAACCACATGGAGATATCATCTCACCCCAGTTAGATTGGATATAATAAAAAAGACAGAAAATAACAATTGCTGGTGAGCATTTGGAGGAAGAGGAACCCTTACACATTGTTGGTAGGATTGTAAATTAGTACAGGCATTATGGAAAACGGTATGAAGTTTCCTCAAACAACTCCAGGTAGATATATCATATGATCCAGCAATCCCACTACTGGGTATATCCCCAAAGGAATGGAAATCCTCATGTCGAGGGAATACCTGCACTCCCATGTTTTTTGCAGCTCTACTCACAATAGCCAAGATTTGGAACAAACTTAAATGCCAGAATATAGTATTCTAGAACATTAGTTGCAAATTGACTTTTAGTTTTTCCTCTGATATCATTCTTCATCATGTTGTTGGTTATTTTGAAATAAAAAGTGTCAGTACTCATACAGTTTCTATTCTGGGTTTGGTAGCTGGGTTTGGTTTAGTGATGGGAAGGCCAGATTTGGGAACAATCTATAATTAATCTCCTCGGAGTGGAAAATGTAGTGTTGTAACATGGTTATGTAGAGGACTGCATGGATGTTTGCACTAGATTGTCTGACCTGATCCTCCTTAGGTGACTTCTCATCTCTTTGGGTGGCCTCAGTTTCACAGGCCACATGGACAGATGGAAAATGTGATCGTAGCCTGTCAAACATTTCCTCATTCACATTCATAGAACAGGGCCTATTATTCTGCATTAGAGAAATTGTGCCCCTGAGATGTTTTCGTAAGTTTTTGACTTTCACAATTTTTTTTTCTGAAGGGAAGGCCTGGATGAATATCAGATTTCAGAATCAGAGTAGCAGTTCAACACTTACTTTTTTAAAAAAAAAAAAAAAAAAAAGAAAGGTACAAAGTGTTCTCTAATTCTGACAGTTAGAAAATCCTAGGAAATTAAATGAACTTTTTTTTTCAGTCGGAATTGTATGAGTGAGTTTGTCAGAACCACTGCTTCTAAAAGAAGGACTTTCACAATTTTAGAAAGCTGAGTTTCTATCCTTTCGCCTAAGAAGTCTTGCTGGACAGGTTGATTCCACAACTGTTCTCATTAATCAGTTTTTGTGAACTGCAGTTGCCTTCAGGAAGATTTTTTTCCCCATTTCATTACCATATTTATGTTCAGATGGATAGACTAGCCCCACCCAGCTGGTCCTGGCCTTTTAACCACCAAGGATTATTTAGGTAACGTGTATGTGCTGACTTTATGTTTTAGGTTTTATTCCAAACCGATTTACTAAAATTATTACTTAAGAAAAAGTTTCTTTGTGCTTTTAATAAGTGATCTAAAACTGTCAATCAGAAGTTCTGATCAGTTGTGATAAACCAAAGACGCCTACCTTTTCAGTCAGTCTGTCATATTTTTAACAGGTAAAATGACTAACTAAATGTAAGAAAATTGAATGCGGTAACAAATCCTTTAATAAAAGGATTTTATTAAATCCTTTATTAAATCCTCTATGGACCCTCCTCAGAATGGAGCATTGCCAGATGCCAGTGTGGAATACAAAAGGTCCTTGAGGTGTAGCTCATACCAGGCACTCTGTATTGCATCTAGAGGAGAATTTCTACCTGTTTTGTGACAGAACACTATGCAAACATATTTGGTGTATTCTAAATAAAGGATTCCTGCCTTAGGAAGCTTTTGGAATGGAGAATCTTTAAGGTCTATATTAACCATTAAAGTTTCGTTTCATTTATTTATTTATTACTTGATTTTATGTATCTGTGGGGTACAGAATCAAATATCAATACATGTGTACAATAGTGGTGATCAAATCAGGATAATAGTATACTTATGTTTACAAAATGAAATTAATCTTTGTGACCCTTAACCAGTTTCTCTCCAAACTCCCTCTCCCTTTCCCACCTCTAATAACCATAGTTTTGTTCTCTCTTTTTTTTTTTTGAAAGTTTAATGCATTATTGTGATTGTTTCTTTCTTTATTTTAGCATGCATTTATGAGTGAGGACATGCAGTATTTCTCTTTCTGTGCCTGGCTTATTTCACTTAACATAATTTTCTCCAAGTTCATCCATGATGCTGCAAATGGCAGAATTTCATTATTTTTCATGGCAGAGTAGTATTCCATTGACTATACGTACCACACTTTCCTTATCCAGTCATCTGTCAATGGACATTTAGGTTGATTCCAACTCTTGGCTACTGTAAATTGAGCTGCAATAAACATGGGAGTGCAGGTATTCCTTAGACATGATGATTTCCCAGAAATAGGATTGCTGGGTGGTATGGCAATTCTGTCTGTCGTTGTTTGAGGAACCTCCATAATGTTTTCCGTAATGGCTGCACTAATTTACAGTCCCACCAACAGTGTAGGAGAGTTCCCCTTTCTCCGCATCCCCAGCATTTGTTATTCTCTGTCTTTTCAATAATGGCCAGTCTAACTGGGGTGAAATGATACCTCAGTGTGGTTTTGATTTGCATTTCCCTGATGCTGAGTAATGTTGAGCACTTTTTCATGTCTGTTGGCCATTTGTGATAAATGTCTATTCAGCTCCTTTGCCCATTTTTTTAATTGGGTAACTTGTTTTCTTTCTGTTGAGTTGTTTGAATGCTTTGTATATTCTAGATATTAATCCCTTGTCAGTGCATGATTTGCAAATATTTTCTCCCATTTTGTAGGTTGTCTTTCTCTCTGTTAATCATTTGTTTTGTTGTGCAGAAGCTTTTTAGTTTGATATAATCCCATTTGTTTATTTTTTGTCTGGTTGCCTGTGTTTTGGGGGTCATATTCATAAAGTCTTTGCCCAGTCCTGTATCATGAAGTGTTTCCTCTGTTTTCTTTTAGGAGTTTCATAGTTTCAGGTCTTATATTTAAGTCTTTAGTTCATTTTTAGTTGATTTTGGTATACGGTGAGAGGTACCAGTCTAGTTTCATTTTCTGCATGTGGATTTACAGTTTTCCCAGCACCATTTATTGAAGAGGCAGTCTTTTCCCCAATGTATGTTCTTGTTGCCTTTGTCAAAGATCAGTTGGCTTTAAGTATGTGGGTTGATTTCTGGGTTCTGTATTCTGTTCCTTTGGTCTGAGTGTCTGTGTTTATGTCAGTGCCGTGCTGTTTTGGTTACTATAACTTTGTAGTGTAGTTTGAAGTCAGGGCACGTTATGGCTCTGGTTTTATTTTTTTGCTCGGGATTGCTTTGGCTATTTGGAGTCTTTTGTTGTTACATATAAATGTTAGGATTGTTTTTCTATTTCTGTGAAGAATGTCATTGGTATTTTGATGGGGATTGCATTGAACCTGTAGATCACTTTGGGTAGTATCAACATTTTCACAATGTTAATTTTTCCTATCCAAGAGCATGGAATGTCTTTCATCTTTTTGTGTCCTCTTTAATTTCTTTTCAGCATGTTTCATAGTTCTCATTGTAGAGATCTTTCATCTCCTTGGTTAAATTGATTCCTAGGTATTTCATTTTTTTGGAGACTTTTAAATGGGCTTGTCTTCTTGATATCTTTTTCTGCTAGTTTGTTATTGCAGTATAAAAACGCTACTGATTTTTGTGTGTTGATATTATATCCTGCAACTTTATTGAAATCGTTTATCAGCTCTAAGAGTTTTTTGATGAAGTCTTTAGGTTTTTCTATATATAGGATTATGCCATCTGCAAACAGGGATAGTTTGATTTTGTCTTTTCCAGTCTGGATTCTTTTTATTTCTTGCTCTTAACTGATTGCTCTGGATAGTACTTCCAATACTATGTTAAATAGGAGTGGTCATAGTGGGCATCCTTGTCTTGTTTCTGTCCTTAAGGGAAAAGCTTTCAGCTTTTTCCACTCAGGATGATGTTGGCAGTGGGTCTGTCATATATGGCTTTTATTGGGTTGTGATACTTTCCTTCTATACCTAATTTGCTAAGAGTCTTTATCATGAAGGGATGTTGAATTTTGTCAAATGCCTTTTCTGCATCTGTTGAAGGTTTTATTGATTTACAAATGTTTATGGTTTAAAAACAGGAGGAGTAAGTAGGCTTTTAACAAAGATCTCTCCTTTTATTTTCTCTTTATGTCTTCTCCTAGTTAATTTGTCAACCTCCTAGGAGGTTGTAATAACCCATTTTGGAATATTGTGGAATGATGATATTCGGAAGGCAGAATTCCAAATGCTATCAGTGTACATTGTCTTGTATATGGTTTAATTTTAAAATATAAAACACGGGCTGGTCAGTTAGCTCAGTTGGTTAGGGTGCAGTTTTACAACACCAAGGTCATGGGTTCAGATCTCTGTACAGCCAGCTGCCAAAAAAATAAATAAAAATAAAATAAAATATAAAACACAGTAAAATAAAGGAAATTCACTCTTTGAACATCTTGAGTATGGATGTTTATATAAATATATAAATAAATATATATAAATTTTAATTTATAAAATATATAAAACTTTAAATAAATTTTGCACAGTGACTATCAAAATATGTGAGCATAATCAAAGGTTGTAAAGAGCTTTTTTAAAAAAAAATTTGGAGATCCTTGTTGCTATTTATAATAGCAAGAGGCTGCAAAATGGGGAAAACACTCAATACTTTAGAAAGGGGCCCAATTAGTTTCTTCATCTAATTGTTGAATTAGGATGCTCAGTTCAACAAATCATTTTAATGGTTTATTGCTGAGCTAGGTCTGTATATTTCCATAATGCAAAAAGGAAAATAGTTTATTTGACCACATGTGGTAAGATCTATGTGGTGAATATTTTGTATTCTTTAGTTGCCCCATATGCCCAAGAACAAGTGCTATAATGCACCCTGGTCAGGACATATTGTCTCCATGGCCTGTGATCATGAAATTCATGCTGTTGTGTCCTCTTTAAAACAAATGGTATCTGAAATCTAATGTGAGGTTATGAAAAACTGCAAGAATGGAGTTTATGTCGTCATATATTATAAAAGATGCTTTTAAAAAAATTGTACTTTTGAATTGTTTCTTTCCCAAATTTTACCTAGTTTACTCAGTATTCATGAATTGTTCTTGTCTACACTATTGTTTTTATTCTTTTATGGTTAATTTAAAAGGCTCTGAAGTTCAGGTTGTTTCATGTGAGATTATTTCACTTTTTTTGAGCTGTGCCTGGGTCTATTCTTAATTGGTGACTGAGGCCTGAGCTTTTTTTATTATGTAATGTTCCATGAGAGACTTTGTCATATTCATATGGGAGAGAGAAAAAGCAAGAAGTATTGATTTTTTTTTTTTTTTCTTCAAGATATTGAAGAGATTATCCTAACTTGCTGATGACATTTGTTGTATTTGTCAACTGAGTAAGCAACATTTTTTTGCCTAATAGTATCTGTTGTTTAAAAGTGGCCTTTTGAAATTTGATTCCATCAAAGTTAATGGGTATTTGAATATTAGTTATGACCAAAATTCCCAATGAGTCCGATGTCCGTAATTACTGGCCTCAGTTTATAGTGACTATATAATTTCTCTGGTCTTTTGATGTAGTTGCAAGTACAAAGAATTTCTGGCTTTTATTGTACTATATTGATATTTACTAGGATTTCCAGATAAAAGTTAGAAAAGCAGCCCTGACAGTGTTATCATTAAAACAATATTTGTTTTGGGCCGGCCCGGTGGCGCACTGGATAAGTGCGCCGCTTGGGAAGTGCGGCGGCGCTCCCGCCCGAGGGTTCGGATCCCACATACAGACCGGTTCCCGCTCACTGGCTGAGCGAGGCACGGGAGCAACACCGAGGGTTGCAATCCCGTTGCCGGTCCCCGGTCCGGTACGGGGGCAACACTGAGGGTTGCGATCCGTTGCCAGACACGGAAAAAGACAAAAGACAAAAACAAAACAAAACAAAACAAAAAAAACAATATTTGTTTTAATATGAAAATGTGTGCTTCTTTATATTGTGATCATTAAAAATGTACGTTTATTTGAAAATACAGATGAGCATTTATATTACAAAAATGTATTTGAATAGAATATTATAATTGCAGTTTACATTTATTGATGGCTTATGCTCATAAGTTGCTAGTCTAAAGCACTTTGAAAACCTCTTTGTTTGAACTCTCACTTAAATCTCACAATAATCCTCTGAAGAGGTTTTATTATCAGTCTCACTAAACACATGGGGAAAGTAAGGCACACAGAAGTAATTGTCTAGATGTTTTGAACCCTGGCAATGGCAGTTTAGAACTTTTAATTGCTATCCTACACTACTTTCCTAAATTCTTTCTCTAAAAAGAGACATAGAAAGTTTAAGTCAGTGTATCTTATTAGACACACTATGTTGTTTAAAACTGCTTTTGTCTCTCCCTTTAGTTGAGTCCCTAGAATAGAGCCAGGTACTATGGGAACTGATAAATAAGTCATGATTCCAGTACCCTAGGAACACCCAGTTGGGGAGTAGCACAGTCATGTCAACCAGTTATTACGGCATGGTACGATAAGGAGGAGATGCATAAAGGAAGAATTCTGGGAGCATGGATGATCTTTTCATGATCTCATTTTAGTAGTTGTTTTCCCTCTGTAGAATCTTGTCATGATCAGGGACAGCTGACTCTGTTTTTTAAAACATGTGCATAATAAAATATAATTTTTTGTGGTTCAAAGGGAAGAACAAAAATTCTGGTAGGCTTTGCATGTTGGAAATCTGGATATTCTTCATGTGATGATGGAACATTGATGAGCTTTGGGCATCAGTTCCTGGAAATTGCCGGTCATGGCCAACCAGTGTCTGATATAATTAATTTTAATATATGCTTTGGAGATCAGCCAGTTACACGGGCCAGAATTGTTACAAACTCACATTGACTCATCAGCATATATATATATTTTCACAAATCTGAGTGTATTCTGTTATTTCTCTCAAAACATTGGCATTCTCTTTTGAAAATCCTTTATGTATTTTTCTCTGACCTTAACAGTCTTAAAGTTTAGTATAATAAATTATTATGCAAACAGATATAAAATGATCCGTCCTTTGGAGTATTTGGCATAACATGATAGTTAGCTTGGTGATTATTTACCCTTCACAACTAGCTCCACAGAAACATTGTCTTTATGCAGTCTGCAGTTAATCAAGACATTAAAATAATAACTAATGTATTTAGAGATCTTGGATTGCTAATTTAGTCCAAGACATCTCAGTTAAAGCTTAAAGATGGTAGCCAGATGGATTAATTTAAAGATGACAAAGGCAGTATTAAAAATAAATAAATACAGTCATGTACCGCTTAATGACATTTTGGTCAACAACAGACTGCATATAAAATGGTGGTCTCATAAGAGTATAATGGAGCTGAAAATTCCTATTGCCTAGTGACACTGTAGCCATTGTGCAGTCATAGAGCAATTACTTAATTTTTAAAATAAATTTAATGTAGCCTGAGTGTATATAAAGTCTACAGTAGTGTACAGTCATGTCCTAGCCCTTCACATTCACTTACCACTCACTCACCGACTCACCCAGAGCAACTTCTGGTCCTGTAAGCTCCATTCATGGTAAGTGTCCTATGCAGGTGTACCATTTTTTATCTTTTATGTCATATTTTTACTATACCTTTTCTGTGTGTAGGTATGTTTAAATTCACAAATACTTACCTTTGTATTATAGTTGCCTGCAGTATTCAGTACAGTAGCATGCGGTACAGGTTTGTAGCCTAGGAGCGATAGGCTATACCATATAGCCTAAGTGTGCAGTAGGCTATACCATCTAGGTTTGCATAAGTACATTCAATGATGTTTAAAATGGCAGAATCTCCTAATGATGCATTTCTTAGAACATATCTTTGTCATTAAGTAATTCATGACTAAATAATCCCACTACTGGGTATGGATTGGAATGGAAATCAGAATGTCAAAGGGATGCCCGCACTCCCATGTTTATCGCAGCTCTATTTACAATTGCCAAGATATGGAACCAATCTAAATGTCCATCGATGTATGACTAGATAAGAAAAATGTGGTATATGTACATGGTGGAATACTACTTAGCCATAAAAAAGAATGAAATTCTACCATTCACAGTGACATGGATGAGCCTGGAGAAAATTATGTTAAATAAAACAGCACAGGTGCAGAAATAGAAACACCACATGTCCTCACTCATAAGTGGGAACTGGGTTAATAAATAAATAAACAATAAAGGAAGAGAGAAATAAAGAAACAACAATCATAGTAATGTGTTGAACTTTTAGAAGGAGAGAAGAGAACTGTGGTTACTAGACGTGGAAAGGTGGAGTGGGGAACGAGGGGGTTAATAAGAAATTAGTGAGAAATTGGTTAACAGACACAAAGAATGATTGCATATTATAATGATGAATAAACTAACTGTCCTGATTTGACCATGATGTATTGTACACAACTATATATAGTCAACTTTGTGCTCCACAAATATGTATAATCAATTATCCTTCAATAAAAAACCAAAAAATTGAAATTTAAATCCTGGGATCCAGAAGGGATATAAAAATTGAAATTCAAAAGTAAATCGTCAAGTATGTATTGGGTTATTAAGCTAAAATGGAAACCCTAATTCGTGGAATTTTAGGACTGGAAGGAGAGTTTTGTGATAGGCTAAATAATGGCCCCCAACGTCTACATCCTAATCCCCCAAACCTGTGAATATGTTAACTTACACAGCAAAAGGGACTTTGAAGATTTAAGGTGAGGATTTGAGATGGGGTGAGTATCCTGCATTATTTGGGTGAGCCTAATGTAATCACTAGGGTCCTTATAAAAGGCAGGCGGGAGGGTCAGCATTTGAGAAGGAGATGTGACAGAGGAAGCAGAGGTTGGAATGATGTGACCACAAGACAAGGAATGGGGGCACACTCCAGAAGCTGGGAAGGGCAAGGGATGGATTTTCCCCTAGAGCCTCCAGAAGGGATGCAGCCCTGCTCATAACATAATTTTTTTTTTTAGCCCAGAGAAACTGATTTTGGACTTCTGACCTCTGGAACTGTAAGATTACATATTTTTGTTTTAAGGTACTAAATTTGTGGTAGTTTATTACATTAGCAATATGAAACTAATACAGATCTTAAATGTCATGTAGTACATGTTTTTAGTCTTTCTTAAGTCTCACTAATCAGGTTTTCAGAGGAGGAAGGGGCCTGGGGAAAGCAGGAAACACTTAGTGTTGATCAGGAGGATTGGGAGATTAGGAGAAATTTTTGATGTCTGAGATTACTATTAACATCTCAAAAGAGCACAAATGAGTAATTTGAGAAGCAATTAGTACTATAGACTGAGGCAGAGCAAACAACATCAAGTAGTTGTTCAGAAATCCTGGGTTCCACCTAAACTGCTTCTCTTCTTGTGATTAAGACCATGGGTTGAAATCTCTCTGCCACATTCCATAAATGAAGGGCTGTTTCAGCTGCCCTTACTGTCTTGATCATGTCCACTGCCAACCATCCTTTACAGTTATATGTAAAATACTCTCGAATCCGTTTTGAACTGAACTCATGGTTACTACATCAGCTGAACTTAATGAGCCTCTCCTCCCTGAACCACAGGAAAGAAGCCTGAAACTTTCTCTACATAAGGCACTTGTTCTAAATCACTAACAGAAAGTCTTCATTTATTTATTTATTTTTAATTTAATTCCAATTGTTTCTTTTGCATTTAAAGACCATTTTCTTTTCTTCTGTTTTATGAAAATGGTAAATATTTGGTCAACTTCTGTTGTTTTTGAAAATCACAGTTTTACCTATTTTCTAGCCAGTTGATCCAGATTTTTTTTTACTTAGGGTGTGTTATTTTCTAAGTTAGGTATTTTGTGTTTCTCTTGAATCTTATCCAAGTACCCTCTGATCCTTTTAATCTGTTCTCTGGACTAAATATTGTTATTTAGATTTATCAGTGGGTCTAGTCAGTGATAGATTTTGGTGAATGAGGGAAAAAACCCTTGTTTTAATTTGGAATATTGATTTAAAATTGATACATTTGAGATACAGATTGGCATTAACTTTGAAAGAAAATCAGCTAATTAATATTGCAACTGATACTTTAGTTATATTATCAAGAACCTTTGCGAGGTGAGATGACCTTTTCAAACTAAAGTTTTTTTATTTTAAGATATGTTCTTTTGGAAATGATTTTGTTTTATCATTACTCAGAAATAATCACATGTCAGGGTCCTAAAATTTATTGGATCTCTACCTTTGTTGGGGCACATTCTCTGTGGCTTTAGTTCTCCCATACAAAATTAGAAGAACACGGGCTGGCCCCGTGGCGCACTTGGCAGAGTGCGGCGCTGGGAGTGCAGCAACGCTCCCGCCACGGGTTCGGATCATATATAGGACTGGCCGGTGCGCTCGCTGGCTGAGCGCGGTGCAGGCGACACCACACCAAGGGTTGTGATCCCCCTACCGGTCACGAAAAAGACAAAAAAAAAAAAAAAAAAATAGAAGAACACTGTTAAAATGGTCTGTCAGTACCCATGTATAGCAAACAGTGCATCAAAATACATAATAATACTACCCAAAGTGATCTACAGATTCAATGCAATCCCCATTAAAATACCAATGACATTCTTCACAGAAATGGAAAAGACAATCTCAACATTCATATGAACAACAAAAGACCCCAAATAGCCAAAGAAATCCTGAGCAAAATACATAAAGCTGGAGGCATAACACTACCCAACTTCAAATTATACTACAAAGCTATAGTAACCAAAACAGCATGGTACTGGCATAAAAATAGACACTCAGACCATTGGAGCAGAATAGAGAGGCCAGAAATCAACCCTCAGGCTTACAGCCATCTGATATTTGACAAAGGGAACAAAAACATACATTAGGGAAAAGACTGCCTCTTCAATAAATGGTGCTGGGAAACTTGGATATCTACATGCAGAAGAATGAAACTAGACATGCATCTCTTACCATATACTAAAGTCAACTCAAAATGGATTAAAGACTTAGAATAAGACTGAAAGTGTAAAATTACTAAGAGAAAATATAGGTGAAACACTTCAGGAACTAGGTCTGGGCTCAGACTTTATGAACATGAGCCCAAAAGCACAAGCAACAAAAGAAAAAATAAATGAGACTATCAGACTCAAAAGCTTCTGTACAGCAAAGGAAACAATCAAGAGAGTGAAAGGACAACCTATAGAGTGGGAGAAAATTTTTGCTAACTATGCATCCGACAAGGGATTGATATCCAGAATATACAAGGAACTCAAAGAATTATACAGTGAAAAAACCAAATAACCCAATTAAAAAATAGGCAAAGGAACTGGATAGACATTTTTCAAAGGAAGACGTACAGACTGCCAATAGGTACCTGAAAAAATGCTCAACATCACTAGTCATCAGGGAAATGCAAATTAAAACCACATTGGGATATCACCTCACCCCAGTTAGACTAGCTATAATCAAAAAGAATGAGAATAACTGGGCTGGCCCTGTGGCTCACTTGCGAGAGTGCAGCGCTGGTAGTGCCGAGGCTGTGGGTTCAGATCCTACATAGGGATGGCTGGTGTGCTCACTGGCTGAGCGTGGTGCAGACCACACCATGCCGAGGGTTGCTATCCCCTTACCGGTCAAAAAAAAAAAAAAGAATAACACATGCTGGCGAGGATGTGGAGAGAAGGGAACACTCCTACACTGTTGGTAGGACTGTAAATTAGTACAACCACTATGGAAAACAGTATGGAGGTTTCTCAAACAACTACATGTATATGATCCAGCAATCCCACTTCTGGGTGTATACCCAAAGGAATGTAAATCATCATGTCAAAGGGATACCTGCTCTCCCACGTTCATCGCAACTCTGTTTACAATAGCCAAGATATGGAACCAACCTAAATGTCCATTGATGGATGATTGGATAAAGAAAATGTTGTATAAATACACCATGGAATACTACTCTGCCATAAAAAAGAATGAAATTCTCCCATTTGCAACAATATGGATGAGCCTGGAGAAACTTAAGTTGAGTGAAATAAGCAAAGCACACAGGGATAAATACTTTATGTGCTCTCTTATAAGTGGGAGCTAAGAGATAAAGAAGAAAGAAAGACCACAGTGGTCTCAAAGAGCTTTTATGAACTCTCTCTGCATCTCAAGGTTATTAATCTTTTTGGATACAAAGGACTCGGGAGTCACAGAGGTTAAGAGCACTGTGTAAGCAAGAGGAACTGCATCCACATATTCTAATCCCTGTCCAGTGCCCCATCCACTTCTTAGTCTTTCACAGAGAGATGGCAGATGGCAGGTGAAATTGGTAGCAGAGATGCCACCACCATTCAGGGGCCTTGCTGGGTTCCCGAGCCATGGAGCTGGGGAAAGCCAAACCCAACCACAACCAGGTAAAGAGTACACCCCAAACGCATTTTCATGCAGGTAGCCTACCATAGCCGCCGGACACGAAAAAAAAAAAAAAAAAAGGAAAAAAAAAAAAAAAGTGGCTGGTCTCTATAGCAGCAGTCACAGCCACATGCAGACGGCATGCCAGACTCTCAACTGCATTGACACAAGGAGAGGCACCAAGCAGTGGAGACAAAAAAAAAAAAAAATAAATAAAATCCTCTCTGCACAAAGCATACTCCAGAGTAACAGTAATAGAAGCACCATCTGATTTACGATAATAAGGGAGGACTTGATCACACCTGTCTCACTATTGGACAGATCATCTAGGCAACAAACCAACAGAGGAACAGTTAATCTATCAGATGGAGAGAACAAATCCATGGTTATTAGAGGGCGGAGAGGAATGGAGAGGGAGAAATGGAAGGGGGAGGGGTAATGGGAGAGGTTGGAAAAGGAATAAAGAAAAAGTATGATTTGTAACAATGAATATACCAATAAGAAATAAGAAAATAAAATGAAAAAAAAGCACAGTAAGCTGTAGTTTCAATTTAAGTTTGTCTTGGCTGAGGTTTGGATTAACCTTGGTAATCTGATGTGTTAGGTATTTACAAGTAATTATTATCTGGGGGAAAAAGAGAAATATGGACTCTGTCCACTTAATCAGATGCCCATTGAGCAAGGGGTCCAGGTGGTTACTATTTCTAACAACTGTCTGATTTTTGCTTAATTTTTAGTGAAGTAGCTATCAGAGAAAGCACTGTAAGTCTCTTAATTTTTTTCCTTTCTCTGTTGAGGTAGGAGTGAGGGAGTAGGAGCAAACTGCTTTG
The DNA here is from genome assembly GCF_000696425.1 of Galeopterus variegatus. Lineage (NCBI taxonomy): Eukaryota > Metazoa > Chordata > Mammalia > Dermoptera > Cynocephalidae > Galeopterus > Galeopterus variegatus. The sequence goes on from NW_007730024.1 coordinate 173,458, forward strand.
AGCTCTCTTTAAGACCATGCTGTGCTGCTCATCAAACTTGACCCCCTAGATGGAACATGTGCTGATGATTTTCACAGTACCCATCTTTATCATGATGCTTGCAAAATGGTGATTTAAAAACTCCACCACATTTATCATCTCATGGTCTATCACTGTAAGGGAGAGTGCTTTTTTTCATTATTTGTTTATTTCTTTACTTACTGACTTATCAATCTGTCATCAATGTTGATTCATGGCTTCCCATTTCCCCCAGTGGGTTATAACCTGTTACTATCCTTGTTTATTTTTATGTTCAAATAACTTTCTTATTTTTGCACATTTTATGTTATATTTACAGCCACATGTTCGTGTCATTTTCTTGCATTTTGTTTTGTACTCTGCCTTCTTTCTCCCTTCCTGTAAGGATTCCATAAATTCACCCCTTTCTTCTTTTTAAACAAAATTTGAATTGTTATTACACTTAAGTGAGCTTTACCTTTTCTGGGTCTGCTGTCTTTTTCCTGCTGCTTCTTTTATTATCCATGAACCTAAGGGATTGTTCAGCTAGCCCCATCATAGGAGAAAAGGTTAAAAGTTCTGAAGAGTGTGACACTTACTCATAAAATCAAGTGCCTTAGAAACGTCCATTCATCATGTCTGTTCGTAACTAAGTTGCATTCTCTTTGTTATTTACATCATGCTAAAAAATACATATTTTAAGATATTTATGTTCTGATTTGAGATTTAGGAAAAAACCTTCTATTTAATGAGCATGCACATTGGTGCTTGGAGAACATTTTTTTTCAAATGTTTTATCTTATTACCTCTAAAAATATTAAATTTTTAAAGTAGATGTCTCAACCAAAGAGTGCATGTAAAATTTTGGAAATGCTTTCTTTGGAGCAGTTAGAAAACAGCTGTAATTTGAAAAGTGCTGCATATATGGCTTGTTTTACTACATGAAAACTGTCAACAAAAAGTGTCAGTATTTTGCCTCATTTATTGCCGGGAGCGTTTAAAACTGGTTTCGTAGAGATGATGACATTAAGGTAGCAATGTCTTGTAAAAAAAAAGAAAACTTTCTAGGGAATGTTTTTATGTTTTTAAAACATTTTTACTCAAGTGTTGAACTATGTTACATTCCCAAAAATGACATGAGAATTTGTGGTTGAAGAACTTAAAACCTGTAGAAAGATGGTGAGGTTGGGTGGCCACAGTCTGGAGTAAATAATGCATACCCTTAATTTTATTCTCAATTAAATAAAACTGCAGACAACCCACTGAGGGAAGAGATGATGGATTCCTTTTAAAAGAATTTTAGATTATTAATAGTTTATTCTGTATGATCATTTTCACTTACCATCTGTAATAATAAGGAATATATGTTTGGTCTTCGTCTTCCATTTCTGACACAGAGCTCCTAAAATCCATGGAATTTCCTGTTAGGGGTGATAGGAGCATCTTTTGTTCTTCCTAACAAGCTCCTGCCAACCATACCTGAGTTTGTGCCAATAAAGTGACTCTTGGTGGGCCCTTAGGTAGCTTTAGGATGGGTGCTGGTTGCAGAAGGAACCAACCATGTGATTTGAGCGTTGGGATTTTCAGCCACACTCCTAGAGCTCCACGGAAAGGAGAGGGACTGGAAATTAAGCTCAATGGCAAGTGATTTAATCAGTCATGCTTGCATAATGGAACCACCACAAAAACTTCTAATCTACAAGGTTCAGAGAGCTTGCAGGTGGTGAACACACTGAGGGGTTGGGAGGTGGCACATGGAAGTTCCTCATGCTCCTCTCCACCTAACCTTGCCCTGTGTATCTCTTCCATTTGGCTCTTCCTGAGTTGTAGCCTTTATAACAAATCAGTAAACATCAGTAAAGTGTTTCTCCGAGTTTTGTGAGCTATTCTAGCAAATTATCAAACCTAGGGAGGCTCTGATTGGTCAGAAGTACAGGTGGCAACCTGAGACTTGTGACTGGTGTCAGAAGAGAGGACAGTCTTGTGAGACTGAGCCCTTACACTTGTGGAATCTGACACTCACTCTGGGTATTTAGTGTCAGAACTGAATGGGATTATAAGACACTCAGTTGATGTCTGGAGAGTTAGAGAACTGGTTGTTGGTGTGGAAAAAACCTATACATTTGGTGTCAGAAGTGTGTTGTTAAGTAGAAACACTATCAGTCCATCCCCAGTACTTTCTTCAGATCCACTTCCCCAGAATTTAAGAGGTGCTTGTAAATGTTTTTCTTTGTTATAGATAGTGTGACTACTGAGAGGCATTTTTTTCTCCTATGTCTGTTCATCCATGCAAATACTTAATGTCTTTTTTATTTTAAAGCTTGTAGCATTGTTGAAACTTTCTAGGGCTCTCAGTTATTCTCAAATCACATTCTGAATTGAATGCTTGAAATGGAGCAGGCGTCCTATCATTTTTTTAACCTATTCCAGCACAGATAAATAGGTATTTCTCAAATCTTTTCTATAGCATGATGCGAGCATGATGCAAGCTTATAATAACAGTTAGTTACTACTCTTTGGGAACACAGAAACAGAAAGAATAACTCACACAACTAGTTTGCCTGAGCTGATAACTAAACAAAATTACCTCTTAAATTGCAGGACTATACTGACTATATTGTGTATTAGTTAAGAGTTCAGACTCTTGAGGCAGAGAGACTTGAGTTCAAATCCCAGCTTCACTATTTTCTAAAAAAAAGTCGTGCAAACCACATAGGACATCATTAATAGTCAGTATTAGCTATTATACCAAAATATATGCAAGCATTTTCTCTTTATACAATTGTAACTCTCTTCTTTTTTGTAGATATAGGAATATAGCTCTAAAGCCCAGTACTGAGTTTGAATCCGCTTCCCTAAATTCTAATTCTAGATGGAGATTATTAAAGATTATTAGGGATAGTATGAAATAATGTGTAAGAAATCATTTTATAAATTGTATCACAATATAAAATCATAAAGTTAACTTATTTTAAATGAAAAGTTACTTTTTTCTACTATAAACACTGTACGTCTTCATACCAAATTTGGAAAATATATAAAAAAGAAGAAACAAAATAATTACCTATTTATCACCACCTAGAGATAATTGTTTCATTTCCTCATAGCCCTAGAGTTTCTGGTTTTTTTCTTTTTGTTTTTAACATAAATTAGTTATTTTGGAACATTTAGTGATCTCAGATGGAAAATTATATAAATGGGAGTTGGATAAAAGAGAATACCTGTCACTTGATGTCTGTTCTTCCCAATTACAAGCCCCCAATAACACAGGCTCTTCTCATGATCGGTTTTAAAGATGTAGAAAACTGTTTTTTCTTATCTGGGCAAAATAAATGGCCATTTTATAGCTCTTTTCAGGTTTTCTCTTTGGGAAGGGGTCAATTTGCATGCTCTTTAATCTCTTCTGAACAGGGCCTGTGTTAAGAGTGGGGACGCCCATCATGGCAGCAGTTTATGTGAAAAGTAACAGGCATCTTAAGTGACTCTAAATTTTGTATGAGCCAGCAATATGTTGTGGAGGCCAAAAATGCTAATGCAGATTAGGCATTATCATGGAAAGATCTGAGGATGCGATTTTTCTTGCTGTGCGTTATGCATCTAGATGATGTCCAGCACATTGTATTCACTTTGAGGGACAGAAGTTTAAAGTGGGCATTGACAATGTAGGAACAGGTGTCTAGGACAGCAGTGGGTCAGGAAGTCCTATGAAGTAGATTCATTATGGTTCCAGATGGCAAAGCTACAGATCTTGGAAATCAATGAGATGGGGTTTCTCTTTGGCTTAATATTATGTGTGTGTGTGTGTATGTTATAAATGTCGGGCCGGCCTGGTGGCGCACTGGATAGTGTGCCGCTTGGGAAGCGCGGCGGCGCTCCCGCCCGAGGATTCGGATCCCACATACAGACCGGTTCCCGCTCACTGGCTGAGCGAGGTGCGGGAGCAACACCGAGGGTTGCGATCCCGTT
>NW_007730024.1:177614-185666 GCF_000696425.1 Galeopterus variegatus
AAAAAAAAAAAAAAAAAAAAAAAAAAAAAAAAAAAAAAAGTCTCTCTCTCTCTCTCTCTCTCTCTCTCTCTCTCTCTCTATATATATATAGCCTAGTAATGGAATAGACCTTAGAAGGGAGTAAAATTGTGGTCACTGAAGTTATTTAAGCTGAGGTTGGATGGATCCCTGCCAAGACATACTATAAAATGCATTTCCTTATTGGATTCATTCATTCACTTTTTAATGGAGCTTTTCCTGTGTGCCCAGTGCTGAGGTGACAGAAATAAATATAGTGGGCAAGAGTTTGGATTAAGAAACTTTAAAGATCCTAGAATGTCTGTAGTTGAAGGAAATGTTTGATGCTTCAGTTTCCTTTGCCTTAAGCACGGAGCTCTGATTGTTTATCACCCACTCTTTTCAACACTCCAGTGTGTCACTGTCACATTTCTTCTGTGATGTGGAGTAATGCTTCATATCATTCTCATAATATTTTATTTCCCTACCTTCAAATGTAGAGGTTGAAGTTGAATGTGGAGTCAGCTTTTGATGGAATAATGTTGAGTTTTCATGGGAAACATTTAATTCCAGTTGGCTTAATGTGATTTTAAAGGTTCAAGATTTTATCAGGAAGTATCATGAGGAACACATGCTTTTTAAATGTAAGGTGATATTATTTATTAATATTGTTGGAAGTTTATTGCACTTAAAACATATATGGAAGAGTCAGGTTCCAAAGTTAAGCTTTTATTTTTCTGAAGGAAGTTATAGTTTTTGTATACTAAGACATGAATCTCCAACTTCAATGTTTGTAGATTGACCATATATCTGGACTAACTATTTCTGCCAGTAGAGATCAGATAGTACCAGGAGAAAGCAGAGGTGCCAAGAACAACGTGTGCAGATTTGGAGTTGATATTAGGGTCTCTGTACATTTTGGCCCATCAAGTAAGGCCAGCTGTTCATTTGTTTCATGTCTAGGTTTGGAATTCACCCAGTTGCAGGCCGAATGCCTGGTCAGCTTAATGTACTGCTGGCTGAAGCTGGGGTGCCATATGATATTGTGTTGGAAATGGATGAGATCAACCATGATTTCCCAGGTAAGTTAAGGGAGTGATGGTGAAATTTAAAATATTCTTAGTGTGAATAAAGGAATGCCAGACTTAGGATATAAATTATGGAATCAGTGAAGACCAACTAGTCAGATGAAGAATAACCTGCACATAGTAAGTATGCAGTTGAAATTAAGTGAAAGATAGTATTGAATAAGGTGCAAAAGATTTGTAAGCACACTGGACGCACATTGTCCCTCTGTGAAGAACTGAAGGATGGTGAAAATCCTGGGGTACCGTACAGAGGAAAAGACTGGGGAAGTGGGCAGACTTGGCTTTTGAATCCAGGTCCTGACTCTCAGTAGCTTGTGGTCTTGAACAAGATACTGAACCTCAGGCTCCTCATTTACAAACGTGCTTCTATTGATAATTTATAGTGTCTCTTTCCAGACTTGGCTTTTGAATCCAGGTCCTGACTCTCAGTAGCTTGTGGTCTTGAACAAGATACTCAACCTCAGGCTCCTCATTTACAAACGTGCTTCTATTGATAATTTATAGTGTCTCTTTCTTGCCAGTGTCTGAGATTTTACTGGTTTCCAATTGTACCAATTCATGATCAGTGAAGTAGTTTTCTTCTTCTTCTTTTTTTTTTTAAAGTACTAGGACTTCACCAAATAAGGTACTGTACTTTATAGCTGTCATTGAGTAGATGCTGAATAGTAATGACATTTGGCCCAAGATCATGTTTGTTAAAATTAAACCAGTTCCCTCTGGCAAGTATCCACTGTGAACTTAAAAAATACTGTTTATTAGAAAAAAATGAAATCGTGTGTATATCTAGATTCACATGGCATCTTTGGCAATATCCTAAGATAGTTCATATTATTGTGCTTAAAGAGAGAATTTAGGCCATTTTAATTTTATGCCCTTTTTCAGATTTCACTGTTGCTAAATTATGTGTAAAACCAGCCAGTTCCAAGAATTGTGGACACAGCTTTAGTACAGTACAGACTTTGACACCAATGCCTTCTAGACATCAAACTGCATCTTAAGTGGTCATTTTAAAAGTTGAAAGTGGAATGCAAATCTTATAAAATCGCATGACTAGCAAGATAATTTTGGGATAATAAAAGAATTATAAAGTCAGATTAGGTAGATCCATTGGGAGGTGGGAAGCATAATAATACAGGCTCTAGTTAGAATGGTTAGGTTCACATGTAGGACCTACTGCTTTTTAGCTGTGTGATACTGGCTAAGTTGCCTAACCTCTCTGGTAAAGCTCTTTGTACAGTGCCTGGCACAAGTGAGCATCCAGTAAATATTAGTTTTTGCTATTGTTGTTATTACTAGTCATATCATTGTAATTTGCCTGAAAAGAAGCTAAAATTATCCCTTTTACTTTTATATTTTCTCTTTTATTATATAGACACTGATTTGGTCCTTGTAATTGGAGCTAATGACACTGTTAATTCAGCAGCTCAAGAAGATCCCAACTCTATTATTGCAGGCATGCCAGTCCTTGAGGTCTGGAAATCAAAGCAGGTAAAGTTTCAGACATGCATTTTGTTCTGATGATCAAAGATAACTTAAAATATGCACACAGGACTTTCTTTGGTCACTTGGTAAGAAATGATGATGGCTTTTAGGAGGTTTAGGAGTAAGAGCACGTTTAGGGTCCAGTTCCCTATATTTAGCTTCTGTCTGTTCTCTGGCCACCAGAGAACCTGAGTGAATGCACTCATCACGAGTAGAACCAGATGAGATTTTGTGGATGAATTAACAAAATCTGTAACCACAGCTGAAAAAAGAGCTGTGAGCTTTTGGAATGAGTCTGGCTGAATTCCAGATGGAGTCCAGGAAGCAGATGGCTTCTCTCTGGGACAGTGAGTCAGTATCATTGCCTTTATATACCAAGGCGAGCATATTTTTTTCATTTAATTTTTTTGAAAAGGAATTTGTGTGTTGTTATGGAGTGTCCAGCAGAAAGGTGATTTAGAAATCAAACAATAACATAGCATAAGGAAGCAAGGTCTGCATTTCTGAAAAAGACAATTGCTAGATCTTAGAGAACTCAAAGACTTGTAAATTTTCCTCTGCCCCAGCAGTGGGCACGTCTCTTTACCACTGCTGAGTCATATCTGTATTTTAAGAATCATAATAACATAATGTACATTTTAAATTTAATTTTATTTCTCTTTATTGTAAATATGTGAGTTTAAAATATAGTATTTGTGATGAGTGAGCATATACAAAATACACTTATTCATGTGTATATGAAAATTATTGCATCAGTAGTCAATATTTGAGAGTCTGCACAATGCATTACTGTATTAATGCTATATGAAGCACGAATAAATTTGCACTGCTTCCATTTTTGGATAGATTACATTTCCTAGAAGACCATAGAAAGGCTTTTCATTTTATTAAGGACTGACTTGATATTCAGCAGGACAGTACCATTCATAATGCGTGTCATTGTAAATGTCTCTAATACATCACTATTATGGATTGACTTACCCCTTCCATTTTGCTCTGTAGGAGCATGCTTTTAGTTCTTAGCTCAGTCCTTGTGAGAAGCAGGATTGTTATTTGGGCTTTTGTGCTGCAACTTTCTGATGTACTTTACTCTAAAGTGATAGAAATCATCATACCATTTCCCTACTCAACCACATTTATCTTAGGATTTGTAGTGGAAGCTCATTCACTAAGTTTGTTCTCTGTAGCACATTCATAGAAAGACGCTTATTTTTCTGACTAGAAATGTTATCCATAGTCTTTATAGAGAAAAGCATTAACTAAAAAGATAATGTAATCTTTTCATTTAGACATAAACCATGGTTATTATAACGTTTTCTCTAATGGATATGAGTATGGAAGACTTTAAAAATTAAAATGAATACAATGTAAACACATTTAAAAATACTGCTTGTGTATTTTAAAACTCTCTGTATTAAGGAATTAGTTATGGTACATGTCTTGTTCAAAGTTAGGAAAGGGCAATGTTTGTGTGCTTCACAGGTCCTAGCTAAAATGAATACAATGTAAACACATTTAAAAATACTGCTTGTGTATTTTAAAACTCTCTGTACTAAGGAATTAGTTATGGTACATGTCTTGTTCAAAGTTAGGAAAGGGCAATGTTTGTGTGCTTCACAGGTCCTAGCCAGGTCTATTAAATACACTCATTTCATCTTTGGTTCTCAGGTCATTGTTATGAAGAGGTCTTTAGGTGTTGGCTATGCTGCAGTGGACAATCCAATCTTCTACAAACCTAACACAGCCATGCTTCTAGGTGATGCCAAGAAGACATGTGATGCGCTACAAGCGAAAGTTAGAGAATCCTTTCAGAAGTAAATATTAGAGATCAAGCCATTGTCTGTGAAGCCACCTCCTCAGTTGTGGGAACAGGAAAATAAATTGTTAGGTATACTTGGCTTATAAACATCTGTAGCAAAGCTCTTGGAAGAAAAGGAAGACTGAAGAAAGCAACACAAATAAAGGGAGATTTTTTTCAAGAGCAGTGATCCCTCGATTTTAAAAAAAGATTGAAAATTCTAAATGTCTCTCTGTGCATATTTTTTTGTGTTATGAATCAAAAATATTTTATAAAAAGAGAAAAAATAGTCTAATTTTAGATGTAATCCCCTTGGATTTTTTTATTCCTCCTCAGTAACCAGAAATGTTTTAAGAAATTAAGTGTTTAGGATTTCAGAGCTTATATATACATGGGTCTGAAAAATCTGACACAGTGTAAACATTGTAGGCATCTGCATTTATGTTTTTTCAACAAATGTGACTCATTTGAAGCTTTTATCAGTTCTTGAGCTGTCCCCTTGCAATTTAGCCATAGTCTGAATTGACCATATCAAATAGGTTTCAATTTTTCAAACTGTATTTCAGATGCTAGATTTCAAGGGTATATTTTCTCACTGATATTTTAATACATTAAAGGACTAGATAATCTTTCAGAGATGCTGGAAACAAATCATTTGCTTTATATATTTCATTAGAACACCAGTGAAACATATAACTTGAAATTAGTTGTATTTTTGAAAACCCCTTTTCCAGTCAGAGAGCTCTTTAATCTTAATCAGTTTATAATGTGTAGTACTGTATTAAATGCACTCGAGTGGAATTCAACTATTTGACTAATAAAATGAGTTCATTATGTTTGCAAGTGAAGTAGCAATTTTCTCTGGTGACAAAAGGCTAAAATCTAATAGTTCTGCCTGTTATTAATGTTGGGGGAGGACCTGCCACTATGAAATAGATGAAATTAATTTGTCTTATGAAATTAATTTGTCTTAACTGTTTATAAGAATGGATTTCTTTTCAAATCAGAGTGTGTTTTGAGGTCTTATGTAATTGATGACATTTGAGAAAAATGGTGGAACTGTTTTTAGTTACTTCTGTTTAAGCAAAAGTAAAAATAATGTATTTTTATAATAGAACTCTAGATTTTCCTTGTGACTTTACTATTGTGCCAAAAGCTCTAAATATAGGTGGATATGTAATGAATACTTAGAAAATCTGTCTCTATATGTAATTAATTTGGTACTAAGTTTTTAAAACAGTTATTAACTCATAAAAAGCTATCTCTAAACCAGAAAAAGAAATAACTGGTACAAAATATTTTGCTGTAATGCTTGTGCTTACTGAGTTTATAATGCATAGCATCTGCTGGTTAGGAAATCAATTACTGTTTTGCTGTCCCTGAGATTAATGTGTGTGTGTGCGTGCACGTGCATGCATGCATGTATGTGTGCGTGTGTGTGTGTGTATGTGTTTTAAAACAGGAAACACTCCTTTTACTTTTTTTATTTTTTTTATTTTTAAAAGATGACCGGTAAGGGGATCTCAACCGTTCGCTTGGTGTTGTCAGCACCACACTCAGCTAGTGAGCTAACCAGCCATCCCTATATAGGATCTGAACCTGTGGCCTTGGTGTTATCAGCACCACACACTCCCGAGTGAGCCATGGGCGGCCCTTCCTTTTACTTTTTAAGTGATAAATGCAATTTGTTAATGGATCTGAGGTCACTAGTAACCTCAGGACTGAATTTTATTGTGGAAGTGCTATTAGAAGAAAGTAAACAGTATCTTTATTTATGTCTTTCTCTCTCTCAAGGTAGTTGTAGGGATATATCGGGAAAGTAGCTACTTGGATTTTTTAAAAAGATAGTTCTTGCATTCATTTTAAGCTAAAAATAATCATACGTGGATTTATTACTTCATTTTTGTCATGTATAGTAAATTTTTCTTTGTATACGTATTTATTTGGTACGATCTTATTGTTTGATACTTACAATCCTTTGTTATCCAATTGTGTTAATTGAATTGAAAATTCACCCTCCAGTTGGTTTTATTTTATTTTATTGGTTAGGATATTTAAATAATTTTTTGATATATGATTTCTTAAATTGATACTGGAAAAGGTTGGTGAACTGGGATTATTAATTATAGCAGAGTCTAAAAACAACAAAAATTATTTTCATACTTCCTATTTTGTTATTCCTCCTTTTCTGATAAGTCATACAACTAGTAGATATGACCTATTTTATTTTTGTATTATCCACTGTATCATTTTTTGATATCCAACTATAAATAATTTTTTTTTTAATCTATTGTATCCTATATCCTGTATCCTATAACCAAAAAAAAAAAAATTGGGTAGTGAAATGCTAATGTTGATATGTCTTTTAGGCCTTATTAACCACCTTTTATTTTTTCTTGTCTTAAATTGGGAGTTTGTGTTTAAATTACTCATCTAAGTAAAAAATGTATATAAGTGAATGTATAAGTTTTTACTTATATATGTTTATATCTCTATCTATGTATCTATCTGTTTGGACAGTTTTCTGACATGAAGAATCTCCTCATTTTATATACTTTTTTCCTTGGGATTAGAATAGAGAGGACTAATCTCTTCATGCAGTAGGCTTTCAGCTCTTTAATGAGTCAGGGAATATCAGTTAAGTATTTGGTAATGAATCTGGAAAGTGGGCCTTGGCCTTTTGGATTCCACCCAGCTCATGACCCTAACTTTTATATTTGGCTGTATTTGCTCATCCAACACAAATATGGAATATATTATGTATCAGTCAACTTTAGGGTTTAGTTCAATTTACTGATGCCAAAGCTTTATTCTGTATAATTAATAATTCATAACCCATATGTTCACCTTAGAGGTAAATTTTCTAGTCCCCAAAGACATAAGTATTGTGAATTAAAGCATTTTAGTGTTGGAAAGTTGGACAGCTCATACTTGTATAGCTAGGGAGAATAGTTCAAGTATCTAATTTATAGCTCTTGCCAGTTTTTGAGAGCCTTTGCCAACACATATTATTGGGTCAGAGTGGTAAAAAAAAAATAGCCAAAACCCTTCACTCCAGTGGCAGGGACTTGCATAATCCAAGATTTAGATTCTTAAAGGAAAGAAGAATTAGGTTAATTGATTAACAAGGAAGAGAAAAACAACTTGCTTATGTGAAACTTTTAAAGTTTTGGTTTAGTAGTAAAGCAGCAGGAATGGTCACTTGAATTTTGAAGCACTCAAACTTTTATTTCTTAGAAGTTATGTTTTGGGCTAATGAATGAACTGTTTCCTTTACTATTGTGATTATAGATATTTAACATGATGTGTATTGTAATTCTGAATGGAAATCTTTTGGATGCCGGCAATATAGTGATGTATATGATGAGACAGTATATAGAGCAACCAGTATTTGAAACTCATATATAATGATTAAGATAGTAGTGGAAAAAATAGATACAGTAGATAATTTATTTGGGGGAATAGTGGGAAATCATATTTGATAGGGAGAGAAAGCTTGGTTTGATTATGGAAATCCTTAAAAGTTGGGACCCTAAATAGTGGGGAGATATTATACCTTATTGTATTAATTAAGACATACAACTGCCTTGTTCTCTATATAATATTTCTTCTTCATATTACTCCCTTTATCTTTGCTTTCCAGTTCTTGCCATAAGCATATATATATATATATATATATATATATAT
>NW_007730024.1:186239-188373 GCF_000696425.1 Galeopterus variegatus
TATATATATTTTTTTTTTTTAAGACAGTTTATTCATTTTTTTTTTTTTTTTGGATCGGTAAGGGGATCGCAACCCTCGGCACGGTGTAGTCTGCACCACACTCAGCCAGTGACTGAGCGTACCAGCCATCCCTATATAGGATCCGAACCCACGGCTTCAGCGCTTCCAGCGCTGCACTCTCCCGAGTGAGCCATGGGGCCGGCCTGCCATAAGTATATTTGTGAAGAATAATGCCAATGGAAACATGCCTAAAGGATGTGGAGTTCAGTTTGCCCCTGGATATTTCATACTTAAGCCACAGACCAAACCAAACCTTCAGAGAGCTAGGTACTTCAGCTGCATTTTTTGGGTTCTTGTGCAAAACAAAGACATGAAGGCATTAGAATGGAGAATAACAGTGATCCCACTTGTCTGTGAATTCAGGGGGGAAGAACACACGGCAGCAATAGAATGGTGGGGAGGAGAGGTGGCTGTCATGGACTTTGAGAAGAATTGAGGAGAGGATGTAGATTTGGGGAATGCATCTGACACTTGGGATGATGGCGGCTAGTTCCTGTCCCCCACAGTGGAGATAAGTGAAAAGGGAAGTGAGAGCTCAGAGCAGGGGTTTGGGAGCGCTCAAAATTCCCCTATTTATTTATTTTTTATTTTTTTCATTAACATCTTGTTCTTTCAAAGAATTGATATTTATATAGGTTGTGAATTAAAGACAAAGACTGACGTAAATGTTTAAAATATATATGCATATATTTTTAGAGGGGAGTGAAAATTCCCCTATTTAAAGATGGAATATGATCAAATAAACTCTCATCTTCCTGTTGCATTTGCGATGATGAAAAACACACAGCAGCAATGTGATACGATTTAGGGAATAGTAAAAACCCTTGGAAAAGGACCATTTAGTGAATGAAATGAGGCCATTAAAAAAAATTCTTCATTTTTGGCTTACTATAGGAAAAGCAGAACTTGGAAATGTGTACAGTAAGGTACAGAATTAAATTCAGCCAGTGAAATTTTATCTAAACCAGTTCATTTTGGAACTGATGTTCCAAAAGCCAGTGAATTTTTATCAGCCAACCTTGTCCAGTTGTTTTCTGTTTTGTCTTTCTCCCAGGTAGGGAGTGTACTTTTCACAAGAATAAAGTGCTTACCACTAGTAGAGCAGGGTCCTGTGCCTGGTTAATTCTCTTCATACCTTGTGATTCTAGTCCTCTACTACACACACAGAGGTTAGAACTGAAAGGCCATGTCTAAAAGTCTCTGGAGAGATCAGAGATTGTGGGATTAAATAACTCCTTTGTGCTATGTCAGGAAGGAGATGATTTCTTCTCAAGAGGGATGAAACAGAATGTCATGGCTCTACAATGTTTAGTCACTAGTCTCTGAGTTTAATGGACACTATGCTTCAGAAATCANTGGCTCTACAATGTTTAGTCACTAGTCTCTGAGTTTAATGGACACTATGCTTCAGAAATCACTCCTTCAAGAAAGGGCTTTTTAAAGCTCTCAAGGCTTTACTCATTCATGGAAAATTTTGTGCTTGCAAATTATAGCTAGCTCTGTGGTTTTGTCCCATTGGGATATATATGGGCCTGGAAGCTTAGACAAATTTCAGGTTCACAGCCTTGTGTCTGATTGGGAATAACTGCTTCATTAGCATTAGGTATAATTATAGTAACTTAGAAACATGGTCTTATAAAGATTAGAATCATTGTAAATGAGACCCATAGAACATTCAAAGACTATAACCGAAAATCTTATGTGCATACCATATACATAAGGATTTCAGAGTATACTGGCTTTGGTCCTTGCTGTAATATGTCTGACCTGGGATACCGTCTGTTCAGAAACATCAAAGGGTGGATTTTAGTTATGAACCCAGTATGAGCATTTGGATAGTGGCATCACTATGAAAGGTGTTCTCATTTTCTACGTAGTGAATCATTTTTGGTCATGCTTATATTTCTAGAGTATCACATCTTGATCAATTAAGTGCAAAGGCATGTGTGTATGAGTATGTATGTATGTGTGCATGTATATATATGTATGTATATACAGGCGTGTGTGTGTGTGTGCATATCTATCTATCTATCTATCTATCTATCTATCTATCTATCTATCTATCTATCTATCT
>NW_007730024.1:189074-208237 GCF_000696425.1 Galeopterus variegatus
CTATCTATCTATCTATCTATCTATCTATCTATCTATCTATCTATCTATCTATCTATCTATCTATCAATCATCTATATAAAAAACCATGCAGGGCAGAGGGAGGGGAATGTACTTTTTGTATGTTTCACATTGACTTTTATTCAGAACTCATTATCTGGAAGTTCCTCCTAGCTCTATTTATTTTATTTTAGTTTTATAGATTCTAGATGAAAAGATCCTGCTCACTCATTCATTCATTTTGGTAGCTCAAGGGGCGGATAATAGTAACGGTAGCTACTAGTTAGTGAATACTCATTTCATGCTAGGTGATATCCTAGGTTTTCAGTGTATCCTACAATTAAAAATGGCAGAGTAGGACTTAAATAAGATCTAGCTGATAGTGAGGTTCATTTAACCACTATGTTGACTTCTGTTAAACCAAAATAAGTAAAGGAAAGGATGGTACTCATGAAAGGGAAGAACCATGTCATACTAAACTGCTTAAACATGTTTTTACAAAACGAGTTTTCATCAAGAAGATGCTGAAATGATGAGAAGAAATGTTAACTACTTCATACAGAAAATACGTGTCTGATGTTTTTACATAACATTCTGGAAGTTGCTGGTTATACAGTCATGATTTGTGCTTCCACCCACTCTTTCTTTGAGCAGTTACTCAATTTTTGCCACATACACAAGAGCCTAAATCCTGAGGTTGCTTCCTCCTTAGGAGCAGGAAGAGAGGAGGCTTTGGAAAAGGTCCTCCATCTTTCTGGGCTTTGCTCTGCAGGACTGTACCTGCTGTCCCTCGTTGCTTGTGTGACCTCCTACAGTTTCCCATCTCACAGCCAGTCAGGTAACAGCTTTTTCCTGTGGAATTTCATCTTTCACAAGCTGCAAAGTTGGATGTACTAAAATATGACTTTATTTTTCTGTAACTGAACTAAATTCCTCTCTTGAGCCCTGTTTTCTGTGGTGATAGAAGTTTGACCTTAATTCAGGGTGTTTCCTTCTCCTTCTTTTCCTGAAGACGTGTCTTTATTCAGAGCCAAATAAAATGGGGAGCAAGCTGAATGTCATAACATCACAGTTTGGGTGGAAGGAGCAGGTCCTTGGTCTTCATCTGTCCAGGCTGGCATCCCTGAGATGTGTATTGTCGCATTTGGTCCTGGTTACTGATATCTTTGCACAATATCCTCTAATTCTTCTTTGTTCTAAATGAAGTGAAAGAAGTTACAAGATGTTTAGAGCAATGTGGAATGGGAAGGAAGAAATATACAAGGTGGAGTATAATCTCAATATATTCTGGCAAATTTCTCTACTACTAAAATTTTTATTTGAGGTGAAATTTTTAAAAGCATTTGTATAAGAATGGAATTTTACTACTATTTCCACAAAGAAAGTAGTAGGCATTCTGTTTAAGTAATCCGAAATGGAATTGATCCAAGTGCTTCAAGCAAAGGAGGAACCATTTAATTCACCTCGAGATAAAGTGAATTGTTTTAGAAATCTGTAGTTTCAGAAACTTAATGAGACATTGAGTTGTTTTGGGAAGGTTTATTTCCCCCCGCTCCTATGAGGAATAAAAAGTGCTCTATCATCTAATTTCTTTATCAGTAATGGTTGGGTATTAAATCTATAGCCAAGAGTTGAAAAGAACCATTAATTCATAGTTGGAGCACATCTGAAATAAAGACAGAAAGGTCGAAACACAGCCCTTTTAATAATTATTCTCTTTTAAGAACACAAGTTAGCATTTCCAGCCCATCTAATATTTTTGTACTGATGTATTACTCATGAAATGTTTTTTAAAAACAGTGATTTCTGTGTATGTTATTAATTGTAATTTTCACTGGAGAAACTGGAGCACCAAACATCACAACCTTCCCATAGTTACCAAGTGGCAGATGGAACAGCAAGAATCAAATATTCTGTCAATTGACTATCTTTTCTTCATACATTACAAGTGCTTGGTCATTTCAGTAAATGTCATGGTTCTTATTTTATGCATAAGCTTTTGGCTCCTCTGGAATAATATTTTTTCCCCTGACAGAAATAAAGGAAGTTGAACAAAATGGTACAAAGAAGATAAACATGTTTTAGATTGCTGTAATTTAATATTTTTATACCACCAACTGAACATGAAAAATTATCATTGCGTGGGGTAAGAGGTGGAGCCTGAGGAGGGGATTCTGGGGAGCATTTGCAGAAAAAGGGCTTTGGAGGGTGAAAAAGAGGTTGTTGGGTAGATAAGAAAGGAACAGGCATTTTTAAATGGAAGAGAAAGCATGTGAAAATTCACCAAATCAAGAGATTTTAAAGGAAATAATTATCTTCAAATATTGTAACATAATATAGATTTTTTATTAACAGTTTTAAATAAAATTCTTACGCTAGAGAACTGTATCATTTTTCAGGTTCTTGTGAGGAGGAGGCATGGAACCATGACTCTTAGAAGCTATTTTTTTTTAAATTGCCTCTGAATAGTCATTTGACAATTTTGGCATTGACCAATCTCTCTTTCTTTATGCTGTTCTCGGGCAAAAATAAAATAAAAAATAACTTTCCCAATATTTTTCACAATATGTTCCTTATCTCATCTTTGTCATAGCATGAGTGAAGGAGGAACTTTGTTCTTTGCATTACAGAAGGCGCAAGTTGCCAAGAAGACATCGAGTCAGTTGAAACCAGGCATCAGAAATTCAGTGGTGCCAGTTTCTCTACCTTCTTCTGAGGTCTGGGGTCTTGCTTGCCTTCTAGCTTGAGCTCAGAAGATCAGTCTACTAGGCAAGAAGCAGCCCTGCTTCTGCTAGGTGGTGGGCATAATTATGTAATTTTGGGTCAGTTTGGATAACCTGGAAGTATGTTTTTCAGAATCTCCTTCCTTGTTTGATTTTAGATTAGCCCAAGTAGCTCCAAGACAAATTGTATGATATTTGGAAGATGAAGTGAAGCAGCCACCATTTCACTCTGAAGGTTTGTACCGAGCCCCGGGTACTACTGTGGCTCTGTGCATACTGTGACTGATCTCCAAGCTCACCTGTTGGCCTGGAGTGGCACCTGGGAGAACAGTTGTGCAGCTCCATGGTGAAGGGTGCCAGCTCCTGCAGGTCACCTGTGCTGTTGGGTGTGAGAGCCGTGAAAGACAGATGAGGGTTCCGGTTTGTCCTCGCTCTTGTCGATTCATGTCCAGCAGGCAGCCCTGCTCACTCATTGTCACTTCAGGGCCACCACCAAAAACAGAGCCCAGAGCTTTTCATAGTCTTCTTCACCAGCATCCAGAATTGTGTCAAGTCTAATTCCAGTAAATCTCTTCTTTCCTATCACTCATAGTGGTTCTGCTTCCCTGACTGAACGTTAACTGATATTATGTTACAACACATCATGAATGCTCATGTCGCTAATTTATAGTTAATGGTGATGAGGAATTGAGATGGCATAAGTCATTGAAATTACAGGTGATCAAAACATTTTATTTAATAATTTTAGCCACTTCTAACAAATACAGAAATTAGGTGACATATTTCACCACCTTTTACAATTGGATTTAATGATGAATACAGTTCATTGTTCTTCCATATAAATGATTGCTTTTTCCAAAGAAGATGATTTAATACTGTGGGAACCTCAACACTTGTAAAATATATCTTCTTTGTGGTGGAGAGTTGGGGTGTGTGTGGAGAATGTTTACAGATATGAGAAAAGGAGGATGCTGAATATTTTTAGTGCCACTTTAGTAATAGTATGTGCACACATACAGAGAAAAGCTGACATTATTTCCAGGAATCCCAAGAGTACTTGTTCCATTCCTGCAAATGTGAACCAATCCTTTTTTGACTTTAGACTTAGCCATATGACTTGCTTTGGCCCATGGGACATTAGTAAGTGATATGCAAACAGAGGCTTGATAAGTACTTGTGCATTGGTGCTTGGCTTTCTGGAAAATTCCCTTTTGGGAGCCAGTTGCCATGTTGTAAAGAGGCTTGGGTTGAATCATGAGAGATAACATGGAGTGTCTTGGAGGATTAGCTGCTGGACATACCAGCTGAAGGCAGCTGCATGAGCCAATAGTACCAGGATCGTCCACTGAACCTTGCCAGAATTATGGAAAAACAGAATTGTGAGAAATAATAAGTTGTTGTTTGGGGGTGGTTTGTTGCAAGCAATGAAAGACTGAAACAAGCTATGACAGAGCCTTAACAACAAACTTTGTTCTTTCTTCTTTAACCCCCAAAACTATCCATTAACTTAGTTCTGACTATTTGCCTTTTAACTCTTTCCTTGATTTCCTTCTTATTTCTTCCCATTGTCTTCACTTCCCCCTTTCCCCTGGAAGTATGGAAAAAACTATCCATTAACTTAGTTCTGACTATTTGCCTTTTAACTCTTTCTTTGATTTCCTTCTTATTTCTTCCCATTGTCTTCACTTCCCCCTTTCCCCTGGAAGTATGGAAGGTTGATGCTGTGGGCAGTGTGAGTTGGGAGACACTGGCAAGTCCTGCTTAACCCAGAATGTCCTCCTCATCAGCCTATTCTGGTACTTGAAATGTCAACACTATGTAAGTAATGATTTTTTCCCCAGGCCAAGAATTTCCATATCCAAGAATGAACACGCAGCTATTCCTGAGCACATAACACTATCGTCATTCACCATTGAGCCAGGACTGGTTTGTTAGTTTGCTTTCCTAGGAAACATCTAACCGAGAAGTGCCACGTACCACGATCTCACTTGCCAGAAGGCCTTGCCCATGCATTTGATTTCTGCCTGCCAGGCTCTTCTACTGTTTCTTCATCTACTTAAGTCCAGTTTTTCCGTCAGCTCATGACTCCATTAATAATTTTTTAGGGAAACTGTCTCTGACCCCCATGATTAAGTCAATTCTCCCATTATAGGCTCTCATAATACATTTGTCATGGTTGTAATTCAGCCTTCTTCATGTGTAGTTATATTTATACTCCCTGGCACTATAAGCTCGAAGAGGGCAGAGATTTTGTATATTTTGCCCACTGTATTATTCCAATACTTCACATACACTCTGACACACGATATGTACTCAACATTTGTTAAATGAATGAAGAAATGAATGAATGAACTGAGATTCTGAACAATTAAATTCTCTCTCTTCCTTCTTACTTTAGAAATTCTTGTGCCTGGACTTGGTGTTTTATTATTATTGGAGACAAGAAAGCAGGCACTTGGAATTCTAAAAGCCCTATGAAATGTTTCAAGAGAGGAAATTAAAGCTAAGAGTGCTATGCTGAAGCTAAAACTTATTAGACCAATGTGAGCTTCCTTACAATGCCCAATCCACTTAAATTTTAGCCCATGAACAAAGTCATTCCCAGAAGCAGGAAAACTAATAAGAGCTAACATGCATTATACTAGCATGCATTGTAAAAACGTTACTGGGATGCCATAAATATTATTCCTGTTTTTCCATGCAATAATTGTTAAAAGCTTCCCTTTCTTTTATGATTAAATAATTTCCGATTTGTTAAGGAAGAATTATTATGCTTTAATACATTTTACAGACCTCAGATCTATCTCCATTAAGGCCTAATAATTAAACACAAAAATTATTTATAGCGAGTTTACTACTATGAGTAGAAAAAAAGGAAGTGATGGAGATTTAGATTTTATTTTAACATTGCTATTCTGACTTTGAATGGGTTGAGCAAGAATAGCAATCATGGTTAAACTAATATTCATTATAATTCTCTAAGGGTATGAATCAAAAGCTTCCACTTTTATTTCCCTAGGGATAATTGCTGTTTGTTCTTCAATTTAGAATATCTGGGAATTAATTGACTTGAAGAAGCATTTCCCAAAGTGTGATGCTAATGGCAGGTAGGAAAAAAATGGGTTCTACTGTCACACAAGTTGGGGAAATGCTGGATTAAACAGAATTAAATAGTGTTTTTTCTTTTTTAAATCACAGAATTGATAATAATATGCACTGTAAATCTCCAAGAAGGAAGGATATAATATATAGCATTTCTCATTGTCATCTGATCATTGAATTTTTAAATTTAATTACTTTTTTTTTTTTTTTTTTGGTTTATTGAATTCTTTGGAATTTACATGTGTTCTGGCAAACATTTCGGGAGATGTATCTAGAGAGAAGCCTCTTATGCATATAGAGAGGTACATACATGATCAAATCCCTGGTGACATGGTATTTCTCTTCCCAAAGCCACAGCCCCATGATCCTCCTGTTCTAGGAACCACTTCCTGTTTTCCTCTTTCTATAATGGTGCTAATTAGAGTACCAGCTAACATTTTACCAGGCATGGTTCTGAAGACTTTCAGTGTGATTACTCATTAATCACAACAGAACAATCCTTTGAGTAGGTATCCCATTTTACAGATGTGGAAGCTCAGGGTCCAATTACTTAAGTAGGCGGTAGAGTCAGGATTTGATCCTGGGCTGTCTGGCTCCACTCTGAACCACAACACTAGGATGTCATAGAACTGATTTGCCAACTAAATTTTAGAAAACAACTTCTTGGTAAGTTGCTGGGAACTACTTGTAATTTGTGAACTCTTTGGGATACTAAACAAAGAAGCAAAGTAGTACAGTTTAATGTACCAATTTGACATTTGCTTAACTTCATGCATGTGTTTGGCAAAGTCAGTTTTTCAGAAAGATTTCTTCACCTTTTAGAAATACAGAATCTGTCTTTTTTGGTGGGGCGCCATGAGATCATGTGCTTTTCTCCTAGGATCTGAACTGTAGCATTTGTTTTTAGGTACAGACTGCTCTTGAGATTTTTTTTCTCTCTCTTTTTTTCTCTTTTTAATGGCATATCTGTAGACCTTATTATGTACTTAAGCATACATATCCATGAGACATACCATAAATAATTCAACTACAAAACCACATTGTGGTTCTGGTGTTAACTACCACTCTTCCCTTACTAGAAAATTATGAAGCCTCTAGTCTAGTCTTGTTTGGACAGGATCTCTGTCCTCCTCCTATTTCTGGTCCTTCTCTTTTTATTATCTGGATTCTTCATCATCTTCTGACCCTACTCTGTCCCATACTGGTCCATGTTCCCTATAGAGGTTGCTACTTTACAGTAGAGTTGATAGAGTTTTTGCAGAAAATTGTCTGTGTCTGCTGTTTCTCACAGTTTCAACGCCCCTCTTCTTTTTACTAGCACAATAATTCTGCTAAACCATATTCTAGGCCCCATATATTACCAGTGCTAGTCTTTCTGATATGATTATTTATAAAATAAATGTAAAATTAAAATAAAATGCAAAAAATTATTATTAGAGGTAGAGCATAGCTAGAGCCCGATAATAATCTAGGAATACTAAACATATAGCTCTTCAGTTTTCATTAGTTTTTTTTGCTCTAAACTGCATAAATTTATCAAAGTTTTCTTAAAACAGGAGTTCTTAATATTGATCCAATAATAGTCTATCCTCTCTACCTAAAAGTTATTTCTTTCCTTTACTAATCAAGGCTAAGTGGATACTTTACTTTGCTCACATTCTCTTCATTCCTTAAACATCTGTGTTGTTGGCTCCTACCCTAATTATTTAACTGAAATCCCTCTTGAAAGTCGACACCGACCTCTTTATCACCAAATGTGTATCTCAGAATGCATTTTCGTGGACATTTCTGTAACACTTGACGCCACTGACCAGCCACTGTGGAAAACTTCTCCTCTCTAGGTTACTACTTTAATTAGTATAATCTATGAGCACATTATCTCTTTTGACACTTCTTTTTCTAACACTGAACCTACCTAAAACCCTTATCTCTTTTTTCACACATGCTGCTGATAATCCATTTCTCTTCCATTTACATGTCTATAGTGTTTTTTTTTTTTTTTTTTAAAACTTGACTCATTTGGGCCCATTTTCTATCTTTTGAGATCAGGTTCCTGAGTCTGCCATCCAATGAGTTGACTGTTCCTTCTGCCTCTGGATCACCTGCAAATATAACATCACTTTCCTCATTGAAATTCATTGAGGAAAGAAAGATTTTCTCATTTTGTAGGGCTCAGGATGAAACTGAACAACACATGCTCCAGACTTCTCCAAGGCTGACTTTGATCTGTTAATCAGGACAATTTAGGTATAAACAGCAATAAATATACTGAACTCACATTTCTAAACTTTTGTCCAGAGGATATCTTTAGAAGATTTGTCAAATGTCTTCTAAAAATACACAGAAATAGGAAACTGACTAACCTAGTAAACACACAAAAACGAGTTAGTTCTGGTAAGATTTGTTTCCTATGAACTAATTCTGATTCATACTCAACATGGTTTTCTTTTAAAATTCTCATAGCCTGAGATTTTAATAATTTGTCCTAGAATGTACCTGAGAATGATTATCATATTGCCAGTCCATCATTTATAATATCTATTTCTTGCCATTTTTGGTCAGGAATGTATTTGCCCACTATCAATTTCGTAGCACTTCTCCGGTTTGTCTTGATTCCTCAAAGGTGGCTGACAACAAATTCAGTAATCTCAAGGCTTGTTCTGGAATTACCTTTTGAAATAGCATGTACAAGTCTCACTTGGCCACATTTTAGAGGAGTTGGGAAGTCCTTTATAAAGTCTTCTCTTCTACCTTTTTTAGTTAAAGTTCACTACAACAGAAGAAAATAGGATTCAAGATCAACTTTCTCTCTGCTCCTTGTTATTATGTAATCATCTACCACAGTACAAAGCATGCTCCTCTCATGCTCTCATTTTTTTCTCTCTAAGTACAATTTAAAGAGCCCAGTTTATTGTTCTTATTTTTTCCATAGACTTGAGCTCATTTTGTGCATTTGCTTTCTTTGACACTGTTCTTATACCTCTGTATCCTTTTTAAAGGATTCACTTGATTATAAATCCTTTCTATCATCTTTTGTTCACTTCATTTTAAAGTTTGAGATTCTGAAAATGCTGTGTATTGCCTCTCTTGCATAAAACAAGTCCATAAGTATGCGCTAAGATTTAAAGGTTTTTGAAAAATTAGAGCAAAAGTCTAAAAACATCTTAAATGCAATTTGTTCCTTTTTTTTTGACCTGTAAGAGGATTGCAACCCTCGGCCTGGTGTCGTCTGCACCACGCTCAGCCAGTGAGCGCACCGGCCATCCCTATATAGGATCCGAACCTGCGGCCTTGGTGCTCCCAGTGCTGCACTCTCCCGAGTGAGCCATGGAGCCGGCCCTTAAATGCAGTTTGAATGCAAAATCTTTTAAAATTTTTATGATTTCCCCCCAATCTTCTATAGTTGTTTCACTCCAACCTGACTTGACACCAGTTCTTAAACTTATATGTTTTAGGTTTAGTATATAAGTTCTTATATATTATTTAATTAAATTGTGTAATTAATATTGTGTAACGAGAGGTAAAACTGGCGTGGACATATTTGGAAACAAAACCCAATTGCCTCTTGTTAAGCATAGAGCTTGGCTGGTAGGAACAGAAGTCCATGAATGCCTTAGAATAGCCCTCTAGCCCTAAGCATTCAATGTGCACTGGGCATAAGTCAAAATATTTTACAAGTATAGGGGGGAGCTTCAGTTAATATGGTACTGTAGAATAAGACGTACTCCTTGCCCTTCAATGAAATTGTAAAATGGTAGGCAATTCTATCTGATCTTCTGATTAGAATTGATTAATTCTATTATACACTATAACATAATACCTATAATGCTTTATTTCACTAAAGTCTAAATCTACTGGACTATGAGCTTCTTAAGGGTGGAGAATTGTCCTCAATAAATGATTAGGTGAATATATTTTTTAAAAAATGACGGAGTGATAAATGAAAAAGAAGAGGGAGAGAGCAGAGCATGGGCTTATACAGGACAAAATTTCAAAAACCATTGAGGGATATTGGTACCATGAAATGTACCATTTAAGCGCTGTCTGAGAACCTGTAGTCATTGATGGTAGAAAGGCCAATAGAGATTGGAAATAGAAATCAGGCTAATTCTCAATTTCTACAAATTCAAAACAATAAAAAATTTGAAATACGCAATATTTTTAGCCTTATCCGTAACATTTGCATTTAACAAATTTCATTACATTTTAGAACAATGATAAAACAGTGGTTTGTTAGACTTTGTTAAAGCAGATTAAGTAGTGATCCTCATCAGGAAATGTTCTGTCATTATTCTGTTTCTTCACTAGATGGTGCTTGTGAGCCAATGAGAGGAAAGATTGAGTTTATGGTTTGTTCACTTAAGGGGAAAAGAGAAAATGTGAATTAAATAGAATAAGGCAATGAAAAATTAGAACAATTTAAGACAGACCTTTATAGTTAAGTTAAACTACTTGGAGAAAACCTCATCTTCCTTTCTGGTGAAAATGGTAAACTCTTGGAAGAAAAAAAAAAATACCCATTAAGACATTACAACCACCACATTCTAAATGTTTTGTGGGCTAACTGTCCAAGCTTAGTGAATTAAAAAATTCTCATTATTCTCTTTAAAATACATTAATCTTTGGCTGGAAGCAAAATCATTTAAATTGTTATCATGATGAGAGCATAGCTTCATCACCTAATGTTACTTTGTGAAATGGGTTGTTGTCCAGATTTTTAATGCTATCTGATTAGGCAATGTTCCTCTACTCTTATCCACGGGCATTAAAATGTAGAGTTTAAAGGAAAGTGTCTGGAGCCATATTGCTTGAGTTTAACTCCAGCTCTGCCATTACTAGCTGTGTAATCTTGGTACTTCACCCAACCTTCCTTTCCCTCATCTTACAAAAGGAGGATGTCACTGTTTTCGCCTCGTTAAGATTGTTGTGACTCAATATATACATGAAAGACTCAGAACAGTGCCTGGGCACATCGTAGGCACTCAACACCATTAACAATCATGACATTTTCCATAATGTTTCACTTACTTGTGGAGACCGATGTATCCCAAGTCACAAAACAGTTGGGGGACATACCAATTTAATTAAGTTCATGCTTCTTTCTTTCCTTTCTTTCATTCTAGTGTTCTAACCTTTTATTACTCTGCCTCTATACATAAAATTGACTTGTTTTACTAAGTACTTCTTTCATCAGAGGCAGTTATGTTCTAATGGTGGGCATTGGGACAGCTTAGCTTCTGAATTTCAGGGAGAAAGGGGTTTGTTTCTACATTACAGTTCCTGAGACTGAGCTACTGCAATGACTGATAGCAAACTTCTCCCAGTGGAACGTCTGTTGCTGACAGACCTCCTTCTTTTTTTCATTTCTAATATATGCATAATAATTATTATTTTTTTTATCGGAACACAGTTGATTGTACATATCTGTGGTATACAGCATTGAATATCAGTGCTGACAGATTTCTGACAGTGGTTGGTCAATATCATAGCAGAGAAAGAAAAGTGTATGAGGGAGAAATTATTCAAAAGAAATATTTTTTCTTCTTAAAATGATGGTAATACGGATGTGAAAAAGAGCATAGAAGAAGGACAAACATTTGAACAGGTATATCAAAACTGAAATATGGTGGGTCTACATCTGGGAAAAATCATGAACAAATTATAAGTCACAGTTTTTATTTACAGTTCTACTTTTAGTGTATGTGGACCTTGCAGTCCAATTCACTGTGATCAGAATGTCATATGATTGACCTGGACTGTGTCCTTTGCTCTCAAATATAGGAGATGATAAGTGAAAATAAAATAAATGATTTCTTTAGTGGACACCAATGACCATGAGGCCATCAGGAATACATAAGGCTTACACTGTGCTAAGTGTGGTGGTAGGAATTCTATCTGAACTATCATAGTTAATCTTCACTACAACTCCACAAAGTAGTTATTATTTATCCCCATCCTAGAGTTGAGGAAATTGGGGTTTGGAGAAGTTAAATCACTTTTCCTAGATTACACGGACTGTGAGTGGTGGAGTTAGCATTGGAACCCAATTCTGTCTGACTCCTGAGCCTCAGCATTTAGTCATTCTCTCGAGATGTCAGTTCAAATAAAAGACATTGTTTGAGTTGGTTCTGGAAGTATAGGCATCACCCTAAATAATACATTTCTTAATCTGTCTTCCCTGTTGAGAAATTAGCTTGTCAACATAGGATATTATCCTTCATTGGTTTCCTGCATGCCTGGATAGTTTAAGAGCCAAACTGTCATTCATAATTTGAAGATGATACCGCTGCCATGTGAGCTTGTGGCTGAGAAAACCAACATCTGACAGCAGTTCTTTCCACATCATGTATACATGCAGATTGCTCTTTGGTTTGTGGCTGGAGCCTGTGTTGGCAGAGCCTTGCTTCTGTATTTTTTTCTGCCAAAGTGTGGTTAGCTCAAGCTTAGTTTGAAGAAGGCTACACCACTGATCCTACGTGCTCATCAGGGCATCCTCTGTTCTTGTCCTTGACCATTCCTAGCTTTGTCACACCATCCTTTATATTGCAGGATCTTCAGAGGTCTTTTGGCCTTCCAGGTTTAACATGTGCAACCAATTTAATGTACTATGGTCCATTTTTAATACATGCCTGGTCCACTAGACCCAAGCTGTATGATTCACTCTTTCAAGGCCAGTGGACCGAATGAATCCACAACCAGGCCTTGTGACTGGTTATTAGGTGTTGCCATTTATTGCTCTCAGGCCTGAGAGAATTGTTCATAGAATAGGAGATGGTGGCTGCGTGTTACTCACCCTCCCTGCTTTATAAAACTTTGTTTTGGTCAGGTGCTTGACGCCCTTTCCAGGGCCCACTAGTTCATAATTCTTATCTCTTCACCCTATGACCAGCTGTACATATAGAAAGACAGGTGGTGGCTGGGATTAGGGGGTGCCAGCCAATGACAACAGGTCATGATGTCTTGACATTCACTATACCAGAAAGCAGCTGCAATGAACTCATCTCCTTTGCACAGCATCCTTTCTCCTCTTCTTCCTCATTGCCCCCCCCCCCCCCTTCTTCCTTCTCCTTAGTTTTCTCCTCCTTTTCTTCCTCCCCCTTTCCTCTTTCTGGATAACATTTATTGACTGCATATTATAAGCTAGGCTTTATTCTAAAGTTAGGGTTTTGCAACCTCAGGACCCTTAATATTTTGATCCAAATAAGTCTTTGTTGTGGAGGCTATCCTCCGCATGATAGGATATTAAGATCACCCCTGACCTTTACCTACTAGATGCCTGTAGCAGCTTCCCTCCCTCCCCAGTCGTGAGAATCAAAAACATCTGCAGACATTACCACGTGTTCCTCAGGGGCAAAAGTACCCCTAGCTGAGAACCACTGGTCTACGGATGTTATTTGATTTCATTTTCATAATGACTCTATGAACTAGATAGAATTATTTATTATTTCTCATTTTACAGATAGGGAAATAAAGGTTTATAATGTTAAGTAATTTGCCCTGTGTCATACAAAGAGTCATTTCTGAAGCAGCGATAATATCACAAATCTAACTTTACAACCAGATGTCTTACTTACATGCCAAACTCACTACTACTATATGAATTTGGGGTTTCCTGATTTATCCAGGAACTGTGCCTTCTGATAATCTGCTGTTAAGAATGAAATCATCTCCTCTCAGACTTTATTCAACTACTCTTAATCCCTGAATATACTGTTTTTTTCAAGATTCTATGCCTTTGCACATGCTCTTCCTTCTGCCTGGATTAACTTTGCTCACTCTCCCCATCTAGAGAGATGCAAACTAATCCTCAGAGCCTGAGAAATACCATCACCTCTTCTATGATACCAGACCTGGCCACAGTTCATATACCTACCCACTCCCATTCCAACAGGTGGCCACGGTATGAGGGGGTCTTCAAAAAGTTCATGGAAAGATTCATATTATTTTCTCATTCTACCTTTCCATGAAGTTTCACAGCTATCCTTGTGTTTTGTATTTATAGGTAGAACATGGATGTAACAGTAAGTGACCTTGAAAAAATATGGAAAGAAAAGAAACAAGATTATATTTTAAGGGTTAAAATGTATAATAAACACATACTATATCAGATTAGAGATTTACAAAGTTACTTTAAAGAGAACAAACACTTTCCTTGTTTAAAAGATGTGTGGACAGGGGGAAGGGGAAGGACGGAGGGGTAGGGGAAAGAATGAAGGGGTAGGGGGAGAGATTGGATAAGGG
The DNA here is from genome assembly GCF_000696425.1 of Galeopterus variegatus. Classification (NCBI taxonomy): domain Eukaryota; kingdom Metazoa; phylum Chordata; class Mammalia; order Dermoptera; family Cynocephalidae; genus Galeopterus; species Galeopterus variegatus. Next base: position 203,138 of record NW_007730024.1, read on the forward strand.
GCATAAAGAATAAGTATGATTTATAACAATGAAAATGCTAATAAAAAATAATAATTAAAAAAGATGCGTGGACATCCTTCTCATCCTACTTAGGTCTTGACCTCTGCACCTGGTCTCTTGCCTGTAGGGACACAGTGCAGTGTCCAGACAGCAGTGGTGATATGGGCGTCCTCCTTGCCTCACTTGGGCTGGGCCACACCCCTTGTGAAGGTCTTCCTCTCCCTGCGTGGGCTCTTGCTCCTGCAAGTGCTTCTGCTCTCTTCTGCATCACCAATTTTCCTCTCTACTGAATCAGCAGCATTATTTTCTTCTTGAAACACTTCTTTCCCCTGGCTTATGAGACATCACTCTCTCTTGATTCTTTTTCTATCTCAGGGGCTGCTCTTATTCAGTCTCCTTTGCTGTTTTTTTCTTATCTTTCCAAACTTTAAATGTAGGAGTGCTAAGAGCTCTTCTGCCTCTATTTATACTCACTCCTAGATGAGCTCAAGTCTATAATTCCACGTATACTTTCATGATCCCCAATCCCAATTTCTCCCCTGAACTCTTGTCTTTTATATACAACACGGAGAGTCAGAGCTTTAACGAGGAGAAGAGTGGGGTGTGGAGGCATCCATCGAGAAGGGTGGCCCAGGATTCCTGCCAAAGCAGAGCAAAGAGAGGCTGATTGAGGGAGAGAACTTCAGCATGGATGTCAGAGCCCAGACAGGGTGAGGAGGACAGCTATGCAATAGGGTGGTCTGCTGTGGGGAGTCTAACAGAGGGGTGGCCTGTGCAGGGTGAATGAGGAGCCCACAGGGATGTCGGTGAAGTTATTCTTCTGATGGATTCTGTTTTCTTGGGAAAACTGGAACTAAGGCCAGAGTTGAGAGGGAGGAGGCAGAGGAGGTGTTGATAGTTCGAAGTGAGAAGTATGAAAGCGATTTCTAGGTAAGGAGGACAGTGAATGGAGTAGCAAAATGAGAATTGCCAGGCAGTGTCAAGAGACATTTTTTTTAGCTTACTGGAAATGAGCGTAAAGTGAGATTCATCGCATGATGGTTTGCTTTTCTCCAGCCACATTCAGTTGCTCAGGCTACGCCCAGAGTTGCATTTACACAGAATCAGAGATTCATCCGGAATCTATGAGAGGCAAGAGAATTGAGAGTGTATGCAAAGGAGTGAATTTAATGATGATGATAAACACGTACTATACCAGGTTAGAGATTTACAAAGTTACTTTACAGAGACCAAAAACTTCCCCTGTTTCAAAGATGTACGGACATTGCCCCTCCCACTCCTTCCTTTGAAGGAAGAATTGAAGTCAGACAATGAAGGAAAAGAGAACGCGCAGGGTGAAGACAGTGTAACAGTAGTAGAGTTGATGGACTGGGAACAAAGTCTTTTGTGTTGGTCGAAAAACTGTTGACAGGGTATTGAATGGGGAGAATCAGAATCATGTGAGTTGGTGGCTGGAGAAGGGAATGCTAGGAAATTAAGATAATGGAGGGGCGTCAATGACTGATGATACCATTCCTCTTGCTTGGAAAGCTTTCTCGTTATCTTTTTTTTTTTTTTTTTTGAAATTGAATTTTTTTTTTTTTATTTTGTCAATATACAATGTGGTTGATTATTGTGGTCCATCACCGAAACCTCCCTCCCTCCTCCCGCTCCCCCCTCCCTCCCAACAATGTCCTTTCTGTTATCTTGTCGTGTCAACTTCAAGGAATTGTAATTGTTGTGTCTTCTTCCCTCCCCCCCCGTTTATTTGTGTATTTATTTATTTATTTTTAGCTCCCACAAATAAGTGAGAGCATATGATATTTCTCTTTCTGTGCCTGACTTGTTTCATATAATTCTAAGTCCATCCATGTCATTGCAAATGGCAGTATTTCATTCTTTTTTATAGCTGAGTAGTATTCCATTGTGTAGATATACCACATTTCCCATATCCACTCATCTGATTATGGACATTTGGGCTGGTTCCAGCTCTTAGCTATTGTAAAGAGTGCTGCAATGAACATTGGGAAACAGGTATACCTTCGACTTGATGATTTCCATTCCTCCGGGTATATTCCCAGCAGTGGGATAGCTGGGTCATATGGCAGATCTATCTGCAATTATTTGAGGAATCTCCATACCATTTTCCATAGAGGCTGCACCATTTTGTAGTCCCACCAACAATGTATGACAGTTCCTTTTTCTCCGCAACCTCAACAGCATTTATCGTTCACAGTCTTTTGGATATTAACCATCCTAACTGATGTGAGATGGTATCTCAGTGTGGTTATCTTTCATTTCTGTAACTCCTACTTGTCCTTTTGGATTTAGCCTCCCTACCCTCTGCTAATTTGGTTTACTTGCTCTTTTTATATGCTCCTATTACTCTTGGGGTATAACTTTATCATAGCCACTTTCACATTTATTGTAAAATTTTACTTTGTTTTCATATCTCACAGGTTTTTTTTTTTTTTTTTTTTGAGAGATGGATTTTGTATTCATCTTCAGACCTTCAATGATCAGCATAGTGCCTGACACATATTAGGTGCTTAGTAACTTTTTGGTGAAACAATGAATGAATGACGACAACGTGGTTGAATTGATGGCAACCTAAATCTGGGGAGTTGGGGACTATGGATTGTGAGACTCATTTTGTTTATCCTTCCTCTATGTGGATCTGCCCAGTTCAAACATACTTGAAACTTACATCCTTAGATGCCTGTCCTTAGAATAATCAGGACTTGCTTTTCCTCTTTTGTTGAGGACTTGCTTTTGCTTGACCCTGAGACTTTCACTAATCTAGCTATTTCTCAGTTATCTGACCCTCAAGCAAGGAGCCTGGTAAGATGTTAGAGCTCATTAAAGATCTGGACTTCTTGATTTTGAGTCCTGTGCCTCTATCATTGTGCTGTTTAGTCTTGCTTGCTTCATGTGGGTTTAATATGATATCTAAAGGTAAAGATATCTTGAATTTATGCAGAGCCTTTTAACAAACTTCTCATTTTTAACTTTATTAGATCTCACATTTCTGTGAACTATGAAAAGACAGAAGTGAACATTCCTATCCTATAGACGAAGAGATAGGTGCACAAAATAGTTGAGCTACTAACTCAAAAACACAAGAGTTCATGTTCTGTTGTGACTACTCTTTTTTGGCTTCTAGTGCTATGTCTTACATACAGGAGGTGCTCAATAAATGTTTATTTTTGATGGTGATATTCAATGATGACGAGAACCCAAATAAAATAATTTTTTGTTCGAAATTATTTGGCTGTTATTTTTCAATGACTTCTGTGCCTATGATCATTGTTACCATAAAAAAGAATTTGTTAGTTGCCTAAATACGGAAATTATTTCCAACTTCTTGACAATATTAATTTTACTGAATTGAAACACAGAGATTTTATAGATATTCATATATACTTTCAATATGTATGAAAGTACAAATATGAGGCCTATATAAACTGTAAACAGTAGAATAAAAATATAAAGCCATCAAAACAAAACTTCACTAGTTTGGTGTAAGTAAACTGGAAAGTTCTGTTGGGTAAATAAGTTGAATTAATAAAAAAAAATACTCAGAATATTTTGGAAAAAATATAATCCTGGTTTTGTGACTTTGAAGTACCTAAAAAATGTTAGGCTACTAAAATACTGCTTATGAAATGTTCTCAGAAGTTTTGAATTAAATTAGCCAATAAGAATAGTTTAAAAAATTAATGTTAGCCTGTTAGAAAATGGGTAATAATAAATTCTTCAGATTTGATTAAAAAACAAAACAAAGCAAAATCTAACAGCTTTGAGGATTTTACATTTTTATATGATATCAGTTGATTTACTCATCCATCAAAGATTGAATGTCTTTTTCTGTGTCAGGGTCTAGGCAAAAGTACTAGGGATACACAGATGAATGAAACATGCTCATTACTGCTGTAGATGTTGTATTTTTATTATTTGATAAATAATATTCAGAGCTTATACAGTAATTACAATACAGTGTCCTAAATGCTAGTAGGTGATAGAGAATAAGGGTTAAGAGGAAGGGTTAAGAGGAGGACTTATTCCAATTCCTCCATGTACTAGCTATGTGAATTCCAGGAAGAACTGAACTTTTCTAAGCCTCAGTTTCCATGTTATACAATGGAGATAATAGTAGTACCTTCTTTATAGGGTCATTATTATACTAGTTAATGCATTTTAGGCACTTAAAGAAATTAGCATATGATGAGTATGCAATAAATATTAGCTATTACTGTTGTTATTAATACAAGCTTGTACAAAATGTTTAGGAATGCCAAAGAAGGAGCAACTACCTGAAGGTATGTCTACACTATTAGCTTGTTCCATAAATAGTAAGTTTGCAAAACAATAGATAAAAGTCAGCCTACTCAAATTATTACATATTAGAAATGATCATATTGATAAATTTATAAAATTATATTACATAAAAATAGACAATCAAGTATTTAGATGACACAAAGAAGAAGGTAAATGCATTTTATTTATTTATTGAATTGAATTTAAATGAATTTTTCTGATAATGCATTTTAGAGGTAAGATAATGAATGAGCACACAAGGTGGGCAGAGCCATGGGAATTGCACACCAGGCTGGGTGGGAGTCGATGTCCTCCATGTTTATTCATGTTGTGGCAAATGGCAGGATCTCCTATTTTATTTTATTTTATTAAAAAAAATATATTTATTTATTTATTTATTTTCCGATATACAATGTGGTTGATTATTGTTGCCCAATACCGAAACCTCCCTCCCTCCTCCCTCTCTCCCCTCCCACCCAACAATGTCTTTTCTGTTTGCTTGTCGTACCAACTTCAAGGAATTGTATTGTTATGTCTTCTTCCTTGCCCCCAGTTTTTTTTTTGTGTGTGTGTGTGTGTGAATTTATTTATTTATTTATAGCTCTCACCAATAAGTGAGAACATGTGGTATTTCTCTTTCTGTGCCTGACTTGTTTCACTTAATATAATTCTCTCAAGGTTCATCCATGTTGTTGCAAATGGCAGTATTTTATTCGTTTTAATAGCTGAGTAGTATTCCATTGTGTAGATATGCCACATTTTCCATATCCACTCATCCGATGATGGACATTTGGGCTGATTCCA
>NW_007730024.1:209237-210027 GCF_000696425.1 Galeopterus variegatus
AGTGTCTCTCCTATGTTTTCTTTAAGAAGTTTTATTGTTTCAGGGTGTATGTTTAATTCTTTAATCCATTTTGAGTTGACTTTAGTGTATGGTGAAAGGTATGGGTCTAGTTTCATTCTCCTGCATATTGATATCCAGTTCACCCAGCACCATTTGATAAAGAGGCAGTCTCTTCTCCAGTGTATAGGCTTGGTGCCTTTGTCAAAGATCAAGTGGCAGTAAGTGTGTGGGTTGATTTCTGGATTCTCTATTCTATTCCATTGATCAGTGTGCCTGTTTTTATGCCAGTGGCATACTGTTTTGGTTATTATAGCTTTGTAGTATAGTTTAAAGTCAGGTAGTGTTATGCCTACAGCTTTATTTTTTTGGCTCAGCGTTGTTTTGGCTATGCGTGGTCTTGTGTTATCCCATATAAATGTCTGGATAGTTCTTTCCATTTCTGAGAAAAATGTCATTGGAATTTCACTATGTTGATTCTTCCAATCCAAGAGCATGGGATATCTTTCCATCTTCTTGTATCCTCTCTAATTTCTCTCAGCAGTGGTTTGTAGTTCTCATTATAGAAATTTTTCACATCCTTGGTTAACTCAATTCCTAAGTATTTTATTTTTTTGGTGGCTATTGTAAATGTGCAGGCTTTCTTGATTTCTCTTTCTGCATGTTCACTATTGGAGAATAGAAATGCTACTGATTTTGGGGGGCTTTAAGATGGCGACGGGTCTGGAGTGACCGTGCCAGGAGACAGCGCGATCCTGAGAGGTGTGCGCGGTGATACCAGAGTATTAATTGC
>NW_007730024.1:210817-211099 GCF_000696425.1 Galeopterus variegatus
TGAGGGACCCTCCCTCGAGGAGTTCACTCCCGGCAGTCGGAGAGTCAGGACACCTGCTGGGTAGGGCGAGGCAGGGCACAACTTTGATGACTCAACTGAAAGTCAAGGACTGTAGAAGACACGCCTCAGCCCTGTCCTGAGAACACAGAGTGGGGAGGGGTCAGGCAAAAGCAGGCGGAATCTCAGAAATAAATAAATAAATAAAGAACAATTACACACCATGCAGGAATGCTTTGCAAGGCTCAATAGCCCCATCTAGTGTTCACAGAGTGTGAAAACGCC
>NW_007730025.1:0-228 GCF_000696425.1 Galeopterus variegatus
TACAACTCCACATGAACCTGCTGTGTTGAAGAGATACCTGCACAGCTCTATTTACAATACCCAAGAGTTGGAATCAACCTAAATGTCCAGGAAAATAAACACACGCATGCGCGCGCGCACACACACACACACACACACACACACACACTAAGGAGCTGGACACTTGGTACTGAGGTAAAAAAAAAATGGGATACTACCCTGCCAGAAAAAAGAATGAAATCCTTCCAT
>NW_007730025.1:3433-4115 GCF_000696425.1 Galeopterus variegatus
CAGCACTTCTCCACTCTGGTTCCTGCAGGCTCCACCGTCTGCCCACCTTACTCCCCACGTGGCTCCAATGTGGAGAGAAGGTGGTCTGCAAACCCCAGGCCCCATGGCCTCATGTCACAGACTCAGTCAGCGTCAGCGGAGGCGCTGTGAGGTCAAGGCAGCCCCTGCGGCTCCCTCCTGTCCACCCACCCAGGCACCTGCCAGCTGTCACTTCTCAATGCAAATAAATGCAAATCAGGTGACTGACTGTCTTCGAGGGTGACCAGGTCCCACTCAGCCCTCAGAATTGGGGTCAGAGCCTGGCCCAGGGGCCACAGCAGCTCTAGCCCTTAGCAGCCTCTGGGGTGCCCCCAAGGACACCTGCTCTTTCACTGGGTGTCACACACCTTTCCCATGTGACACCGCAGCAGGGAAAAGACAAAATCACCTAGGCTCAGAGTCGGTGGGGACCACACATCTCATTGACATTTAGGTGCTTAGAGTTTAGGGGGCCAGAAACGTAGAAGGGGAACAATGAATCTTTATCCTCCTGAACCTTCCCCTAATGCTCAGCATTTCCTTCTATTATGAATGTAGCTAACGCACAGAGAACTTTGTCACTAACTTATAAATCACAGATATTTTTTATCACGTTGATTATTGCAGGTTTTCAAGGTCCTGTTTAAGCTCATGACTGCTCTGA
>NW_007730025.1:5489-7157 GCF_000696425.1 Galeopterus variegatus
GGTGCAATGAGCAAAAGTTACTCTCCTCTAGGGGAGGGCCTAGAAAAGGAGATTGAGGCCCTGGGGAGTGACTTGAAACTCAGAGCTGTGTCCTGAAACCTGAACATACACATACCGAGCACCTGCTAGCTCAAATGGTTAAACAAACCATTGTAGAACCACACCATAAAGTACTGCTAAGTGATATGAAGATATGAACTATAAATACCTGCAATAATCTGGTTGAATCTTCAATTACCCTGAGTTAAAAAAACATACAAAACTGCTGTATGATCCCACTTATATAACATTCTTACAAAAACAAAATTATAGAAATGGAGAACGCGTTAGTGGTTGCCAGGGATTAAAAAGGTGGTGGAGGTGGGAAGGAAGTTGGTGTGGCTGTAAAAGAATGAAATAAAAGATCCTTGTGGTCATGGAAATGTCCTGTATCTTGATTATGTCAATGTTAGTATCCTGGTTATGATACTGTACTGCAGTTTGGGGAGATATTACTGTTGGAGGCAACTGGATGAAAGGCTGATGGAATCGCTCTGTATTTCTTCTTACAACTCCACATGAACCTGCTGTGTTGAAGAGATACCTGCACAGCTCTATTTACAATACCTAAGAGTTGGAATCAACCTAAATGTCCAGGAAAATAAACACACGCGTGCGCGCGCGCGCGCACACACACACACACACACACACACACACACACACACACTAAGGAGCTGGACACTTGTTACTGAGGTAAAAAAAAAATGGGATACTACCCTGCCAGAAAAAAGAATGAAATCCTTCCATTTGCAGTAACATGGATGAACTTAGAGGAAAGTTGTGTTACGTGAAATAAGCCAGGCAGAGAAAGAGAAATACTGCATGTCCTCACTTATAAGTGGGAGCTAAAAAATAAACAAATAAATGAAAGAAGAAAGAAAGAGAGAGAGAGAGAGGAGAGAGAGAGAGAGAGAAAAGAAAGAAAGAAAAGAAAGAAAGAAAAAATAATCAAAATTATATGTTGAACTTTCAAAAGGAGAGAACAGAACTGAGGTTACTAGAGGCGGGAAAAGGGGAGGGGGGGGGGGTTAGGGAGTAATTGTGTAAGGGGCTATGGGAGGAATTGGTAAAGAGTCATGAAAAACCATGACACGATATAATGTTGAATATACTAATTATTTTGATTTGAGCATCACATATTGTGCACCAGTATTGATATTCAACTCTGTTCCCCACAGATATGTACAATCAACTATGTTTCGATAATAATAAAATGAGAAAAAGAATGTACAGTTACCTTAAAAAGTTAATTTTAAAAAGTTAAAAGATTGGGGCAAAATGAAGGAAACAAGTATGTCGGCTTGTGAGTTATGGCGTGAGCCTCGGAACACTGACACCATGATGCCCAGTGATCCTGACTGCTGGGACATCCTCAGGATTCACGGACGTGTCTGCAGTGCTCTGCCAAGTGCTATAGACAGGACTGATTTTCAGTGCCAAGAATTAAAGGGAAAAAGATGTTCACATCGATCAAAAAGGACTCCAAGCTTTTTTGTGGTCATTCAAGGTTTCACTGCACAAGGTAGTCTTTTTTTTTTTTTTCTTCCTTTTTTTGTCTTTTTTCGTGACTGGCAATGGATCACAACCCTCAGTGTCACGCCCGTACCGGACCGGGACCGGCAACGGGAT
>NW_007730025.1:7653-10884 GCF_000696425.1 Galeopterus variegatus
GAACTAATTCTCAACTTCAGCACTGGTTTCATGCAAAGCTAGTCATTTTCATAAGATTTAGCGCTTCTGAACTCAAGAGAGCAGGCTTAGTGCTCTTAGAGAAGATACTTTCTGGGCTCCATGAGAGGCAATTTTCTGTACGTCTATGAAAATGCCTGCCCCGTTTGTAAAAATGTTTATGTTGTCTTCAATCCAGTTGGTTTTAACTATTATGATCACAGAGTCCTGATGGAGCTTGCTTTTAGCTCAACCAAACAATATCTAAGGACTTCTTATGTTTAGAAACTTTATGATGTTTCCAGTATTATTTGGTGTTCTTTAGCAGTTTGTTTTCCTCCAAATTTGAATATTGATTTAGATCACATGGGAGTCAACTTTTCAGAATCCTCAATTACCTAAATGTTTATGCTAATATGAAATCAAATTATAATTACTTCTCTACACATCTCCACATTATTTTATTTTACATATGTTGGACCACAAATTGTCTTGTATTTTTGGTTTTTGGTTTTTTAGTTCATTTGTTTTTACCAGATTTTAAGTGCTTGGTGAGTAAAAACTATCAGATCCATATAAGTCTTCTTTGCAAACTGCAGTGTAGAGCTTAAGTACAGTAAATATCAGGTGATTTAATGGAAATATCCTTTTTAAAGGTATAAATTGGCATAAAACACTAGGAACATGTAATTATATTTTTCCTTTAAAAATGCAGCAGAAACTTTTCTCAAAGGACTTACCTGTCCGTGATAATCAGAATTAACTAGCTGCATTTATGGAGAACTTTAGAGTTTAAGAATACTTTTGATATCTTACTTCATTTTAACTTTTATTATAACTTTGTAAATAGATACTATTTTTTCCAGATTAGAAGTTCTATTTTATTGCTATCGTTGACATTTTGCCATATTAAAGACATCAGTACTTTAAATTTTGGATGGTCTCTTGACATATATTGTGTTTGCAAGGTATATTATTACTGGATTATTATCTTTAAAAGAATATCTCCATGGATGCTCCAAGCATAGTCCTCTGCAGCCCTGGGATCCATTCTTTGGGCATTTGGTTCTTGCCTCTGGATTTTGGCACTGTTTTCTGCAGCATCCTTACTTTTTAATGGAAAATAGCACGTATTTACAGATGAGTAGTTTTATTAGTCTATTTTGTATCGGTAGGATTTGGGAGTTCTGACAGGTTTCTTTCATTCTGTGCTCTTTCTGTCCCATTCAGTCCAACCCGGCAGGGTTTCTGCTGACATAAAATTCTCACAAACGTTGTATGTCCCCCAGGGCTGTCACTAAGACTGCCTTCATTAGATAGAAGTTGGTTCACCAGTCTTTCTGAGAAAATTTCTTCTCTTTTTTTCCTTCTGCCATGATGGCCAAGGGACAATGCCCTTATGCATTTTAGAGTCCCTCTGGTTAGGTTGAGGGAATCTGAGCATTTCCTTAATATCCTCAAAGAGCCTTTTATGTGACTGAATAATATTTTGTTCTTTATGAAATTTTAGTAACAGGTGGTACCGACACTCAGCTTTTTCTCTATGATGGAGTTTCTGAAACACCCTCTTAATTTTATCATCTTTTGAATCTGCATAGGCTGAGATTTCCCCAAATTTCTGTTCTCTTTTGTTTAACAATTCTTCTCTCCATTTACCTGTCTTCTCACATTTTAATATAAGCAGCAAGGAAAAAAAAAAAAAACCAAAATGGGCCACCCCTTTCAACACTGTGCTTGAAAATCTCTTCACCTAAATATCTGAGTTTACTATTTGAAAAGTCTGCTTTCCACATATCTACAGGGCACAAGTCCACTGGCTTTTTGCTCACTTATGACAAGGATCTCCCTCCCTCCTGCTTTCAATAACATGTTTCTTCTGAGCTGCAGTGTCTTTAAAATCCATATTTCTTCACACAGTTTGTCTGTGATGACTTAGGCACTCTGTAGGGCTACTTAGGTATTCTCTATAATGCTCCTCAGAACCTTCCAGACTCTCACTAGCAGAGTAATGTCCACATTTCTACTAACAGTCTGTTCAAGACAATCCAGGCTTTTTTGCTTTTTTTCCTACCATTCTCAAAATTCTTCCAACCTCCACTTACTGCTGATTCCAAAGCCGCTTCCACATTTTTAGGTGTTTATTAGAACAGCACCCCACTTCCAGGTACCATAGTCTGTATTCGTGTTTTTATGCAGCTATAACAAATTAGCACAAACTTAGTGGCTTAATACAACAGGAACTTATTGTGTTATAATTCTGTAGGTCAGAAGTCCAGGATGGCTTGACTGGGTCCTCTGCATAGCATCCCATAAGGCTGATCGAGGTGTTGGCAGGGATGCTTCCCTTATTGAAAGGTCTGGGAAAGAATTTTCTCCTTGGCTTATTCAAGTTTTTTGGCTGAATTCAGTTACTTGAGGTTGACTTCAGTTACTGAGGTCCCCCTTTCCTTGCTGGCTATCACCTGGGGACAGGTGTTTGCTCCTAGGGGCTGGCTGTATTCCTTCTTATGCTTTCCAGGTGGCTCCTGCCAGCAGTGGTAGGTTCAGTCTCTCTCACACTTCAAATTTCTTTGACTTCCCCTTCTGTGTCATCTCTCTAACTCCACTTAGACAAAGTTCCCTGATTTTAATGGCTCATGTAAATAGACTGGGCCCACTGGTATAATCTTCCTATTTAACGTTCATAACACTAATTACATCTGCAGAGTCTCTTTCACCACGTGACATATTCATAGGTTGCAGGGGTTAGGGCATGAGGATATTGGGGGGTTGGGGGGGTGCATTCTGCCTACCACAGTCCTCCAAATAAGCATTTCTCCCATCCTCCCACCAAAGTTGTTCTTGTCAGGGTCACCCATGTCTTCCATGTTACTAAACCAAATAGTCAGTTCTCAGTAATCATCTGCCTTTGCCTTGCTGTAACATTTGATATGGCTGATTGCCCCCTACCTGTGATACTCTTCAACCTTTGACCTTCACTCTCCCCTTTCCTGGCAGCCTGGGATCTGCTTTGCTGCTTTCTTGTTTTCCCCACCACTAAGAGTTGGCATGTCCCAGGCTCTGTCTTTGAATCTGTTCTCCATCTAACTCCCTAAGTGACCTCATCCCTTCTGATAGCTTTAAAAACTATAACTGTTTGGAGAACTGAGTTGTGTTTGTTTGTTTGGTTGGTTTTTTTTGATGGCTGGTTGGCAAAGGGATCAGAACCTTCAGCCTTGTTGTTATCAGCACCAT
>NW_007730025.1:11446-13799 GCF_000696425.1 Galeopterus variegatus
CAGTCACTCCCGAGTTTGAGCTGTGGGGCCCTGTTTGGAGAACTGAGTTGTGTTTGTTTGTTTGGTTGGTTTTTTTGATGGCTGGTTGGCAAAGGGATCAGAACCTTCAGCCTTGTTGTTATCAGCACCATGCTCTAACAAACTAAGCTAACATACCAGCCGAGACGGTAAGTTTTAGCATTATGGGACCCTTTAAATTTGGCTTAAACTCAATCCTATATTTGACCATTGACTAGATATCCTGTGTTGTTTGACATTGCAGGAAAAGCCTTTCTCCTGAGGTGGATGCCCACAGTGAGAAAACCACATCATTGGAGGTGCAGATCCTACCCTGCTGCTCCATGGCCCTGTGGAACTCAAAAGAGGCTGCAGGAGACAGAAGTGTCACCTCTTCTTGTTTAGTGATTTGTTTCTTCTGTCTAATTCCAAGTAAGTATATACTACACCCTCTCCTGATGATCATTAAATGCATTTTCACTAACAAATTGCTTTACCACTCACCCTTACTAGAAGAAAATATAAAGCATTTTTCTTTTGTTTTTGCAAATGTTTTGATCCTTTATTTATTCAACAAGTATTCATGGGTGTCCTGTTCTGTGCCCCTCCAGACACTACAGTTGGGAATGTGACATGCTAGGTCCCTTTTTCCTGGACTTAGAGACAGATGATAAAAATAAGAAAGAGTAAATTACAGATTGTGATTAGTGCTTCTGATAAGATAGATGGTATGCCTAACCTTTAAACATGACCCATGGGGTAGGAAGCAACCACCATTCCTAGACTAGGTGGCCAAACCTTCTAGGCTGGCCAACAGCAGGCTTAAGGTGGGTGCAGCTTGGCCCTTTGGAGGGAGGGGTTCAGTGCAGACCAATGTGACTGGAGCCTAATGCGGGGGCATGATGTCATACATGAGGCTGGAGAAGTGGTCAAGGTCCTGGTCACACAGGGTATTGATAGGCCATAGCTATCATGGCTGAAATATGAGAGGACTTGAAAAAGCTCATGGAGAAATATACTTAAAAGGTAATGTGAATCTTTCCGTGATCTTTTTGAAGTACCCTCTTATTTCAACCCCTAACTATGGCTTATGGAGACCGTGTGTGACTGGACCCCTGAACACTTCTCTGGAGGGGAGTGGCTGCACCAGGCTAATATTTTTAGTATATTGTTCTGGCTGTTGGTAGATAATAGACTGGAGGGCAGGGAAAAGTGGGAGCAGAGAGACCAGTTAGGGGAGACAATCATCCTGATCACCCACAACAAGGGCTCCATCTTGGGCGTGGCAGTGAAAATGAAAAATACAGCAGATAGACTTGGAATCTGTATCAGAGACAAAACCAACTGGGTGTGCTTTTCTGTCAACCCTGAACACAAATGCAACTGATACCCAGCCTAGAAAATGGTGATTACTTAATAGATATCTGAAGGCGGAAGATGGAAGGAATTGACTGGCCTGGCTGTTTACTTGCTCCATCTGTTTTCATCATTTATGAAATATCATGAAAAAACAAAGAATATTTCAACAAATAAAATCTCATCAAGAGGCTTTTTAGTCACTAGGGAAAAATAAAACTTCTTTCTTACACTCACCCTGGCTCCCAGTTAATGTCATGTCATAGATAAGACATGCAAGAAAGATTAAGTATTAAATTTGCAAAATGCTCTATTTAATCTGAGTGACAATAATAATAGGTATGATTGATCAGGGGTCTACTCTAGGTAGGTATTATGGTAAGGAGTTTATGTATCTAATATTGTCTAACCCCGACATCCGTTCCATGAGGTGGGATTATTCCTCTTGTGCCAAGAGACAAGGTGGTTTCTGTGTCAGAGGTCTAAGGCATGTATTAGGCAGAAATTGTCAGAAAGAAATTTCATTGCTGACGAAACTGATCACCTTCTGACTCTCCAGAGATCCACTGAAGTGTGTCCATCATTTACACACACGACCTTCTGACCTCTGGTTGGGGTTTGTTTTCTTAGTTGGGTTCAGCCTGTAGGCTACAGTTTTTCAGTTTTAGCCAGTATCTATGGGAAAATAGTATAAACAGAACCTTAAGAAAAGAAATTTCAAACAACTTGTGCTTTAGAGGCTCAAAAATGTTATAAAAACTCAGGTTGAAATGTATTTTAAATCCCTTTAAACCAAGGCTATTTTTTAGTCAGTCTGTCAAGAAAAATAATAATAAATATTTGTACAAGCCATGCACTTTTTAATCTTTGTTCAGCTCCTCAAAAATTTTTTGAAGAAAGCAAGATATAGATAATAAATGAATTAATGGTTCTTTAAAAGAGCAGTATCTTGAAAGTATAGAGGATGAGCCATACTCAATATTTACCGTTCAGAAAAATA
>NW_007730025.1:15763-16675 GCF_000696425.1 Galeopterus variegatus
TTCTATGTGAGTTGGGATTTTATCCCAAATCTTACAGTCTTCCATCTTGGGTTGGCCAATGGCGAATGTTGTGGCCAATTTCAGGTAAGACCCTCAGCTTGGTCCTGTGTTTACATGAGTGAGCTATGGAAGGACACAGTCAACTTTATATTGTCTAGGACAGAGAGAAAACCGTTATTAAATTTTTTTGTAAACTTTTTTTTAAAAAGGAAAACTTTTGGGCNTAATGACAATTTATATGCCTGTGCTTCTTCCCCCAAAGAGATTTTTATGTGCAAATGGATAGTAAATAGTGGGAACTGTTGGAGTAATTTCCTTTGGTTTTGATCGTGGTTTTTCAAGAATCCCGTATGTACTGCTTGGGGAGTGGGTGTTCAGAGTCTGTGGAATGAGGGTCCTGGGAGCAGGGCTCTAGGGCCCCAATCCACCTCCCACCCACTGCCCAGGTGTTATCTGTGTTTTTTAACTACTTGAGTAGATCTTTCTTCAGCAAGTGTTCTTAAATAGTCCAATTAAGTTTGAAAAATTGTTTTTATATCCCCAAACTACTTCCCTACAGAAACAGTACTGAACTACACACATAAAACTAATCATACCAGCAACACTGGATTGCCTGGATTGCTGTATAGCAGATTATCATATCTGGTGTCTATAGAGAGGTGGCAATCTAAAGCAAAGGTTTGATTCATGGAGTGCAGGTTAGTTTTCCAACACACATTCTCAGGCTGGTATGAGGATGGGGAATGTGGCTCCCTACCCTGCAGATCCTGAATTGACACTCTTGAGTTCACAGGGATCATCTAGCACTTAATCTGCTGCTCTGAAAACCATACATCAAGTCTCATACTTCTTTTACATATTGAGGGTTCATCACATGCACTCAACTCTTTACATATTGAGGGTTCATCACAT
>NW_007730025.1:17963-28455 GCF_000696425.1 Galeopterus variegatus
ATGCACTCAATGCTTTACATATTGAGGGTTCATCACATGTGCTCAACGCTTTACATATTGAGGGTTCATCACATGCACTCAATGCTCTACATATTCAGGGTTCATCAGGTGCACTCAACTCTTTTTTCTTCTCTTCCTCACTATAATCCACTAAAATATCCTGCATAATCATAAAGTTAAGATAATTAAAATTTTCCCAGGTTGTTAATTTACCAGATTCTATAATGCAGCTGTTGACTTTAGGAAATCATTTCCAAAGATAATTGGGGAAAAATGGATGTTTGTATTATTCTCTATATGTCTTCTTTCCCATGACATATTTCTCTAAAGGTTATCAGTTCTTATTATTTAATGTCCTGTTGGCAGTGAAAGGAAACAGTTTTAATTGAGAATATATGAAATCCTTGATGAGAGAGTTTCCAAAGAAAGGGGTTTTTTTCTTTTTCTTTTTTTTTATGAGGGAGAAATATGGAAACCAGGTTTATACATATTGTGTTGGCTATAAAGCTATGTGACTATGTATAAGACATTTACAGCCATGCTTTGCACCTAGTGCTTTTGCTGTTTGCAATGACTGCTTTTCTGCAGATTGGTGTAAGTAATTAGAAGTGGCGCCCATGCATCTATGGAGGTTGGGAGTCAAGGGGGCGTTGCACTCCCCTGAAATGCTGTGGAAGTGAGGAGAAGGGAAACTGTTGCTGGTAGAAATATAAAACATGGCAAACACTGTGGAAAAGTTTGATGGCTCCATAATAAATTAAACATAGAAACACCATATGACTCAGCAATCTACTTCTGGATATAGACCCAGGAAAAATGAAAACATACATGCACACAAATATTTTTGCACGAATGTTCATAGCAGAATTGTTCATAATAGCCCCAAATTGGAAATAAACCAAACATTCATCGACTGATGAATGGATAAACAAAATGTGACTTAGGGGCTGGGGACAGCGGGAATGTAGAGTGACTGCTTAATGGGTACAGGGTTTGCTTTTGGGGTAACGAAGGTGTTCCAAAAGGACATGGGGTTGATGGTTGGTTGCACAATATTGTGATGTACAAAATATCACCAGTGGTCAATTTTATGTTGTATATAATTTACCACATTTTTTTTTAAAGCTAGCAAGTAAAAAGTCTATGCACAAATGAGCGTTAACACATTTCCAACTTGGATATTAAATGTTGCAGTGAAATAGCAGAGAAAATATTAATCATTAATGTTTTAGCAGTTGGTGAATTATTCTTGATTAGAGGATCGTAGTAACGAAGAATACATTCTGCAGGAATTAATTTAACATAGTACACTTTTGCTGTCTGTATAAAATTAAAACATTTTGTGGAGTTTTTTTTTCTCTCTCTCTATAACGATCTTGTTTCTGAGCTGTGAGTGTTTTGCTCAAATGCCAATTTCTTAAGTAGGATTTTGTCTGGATAATAATATTCTTTATATTTTAATAGCACTTCCATCTACAAGAATACTGAAGTTTAATTAACCCCTTTTTTAGCTGTGGAAACTGGATCCCAGAATGGTTGAATGACTTGCCCATGATCACATAGTTGCAATCAAGTGTTTAGATTCCAAACAAACTTTTCTTCTGCTATAAGATCTATAGTACTTTCCATCACTAATACTACCTGTAGAAGAGCAGGGTCCGTCAAAGGCTTATTTATGAGGAGGGTACAACTTACACATGCATCCACATCAGTAACATCTGGCTGCTGCCATTTTTTATCTAGAACGACAGTCTTAATATGGTAGTACAAGTGTTTCAGGGAGTTTAATTTTTTCTCCTCTATTTTTAAAATTGCAGTTCTTCAGAACTAAAGAAACAATGGCATTCACTCCTTCAAAGGTATTTTTTCAGTATACGTATTTTAAATCTTTAATTTGCAATCTCTAAAGCAATACCCTCAAACTATCCCCCTTTTTCTTACTAGAAGTTGTTAGACTATCCGCAAATAGCTTCTTGTTTATACTTTTCCTGGCTGCTACTGTAAATAATGTTCTCTAATTTACATGCATGTTTTGTTTAGTTTTGAGGAAGTTCTGTTTACCACTCTCATCTTTTCCTTCTCTCCAGCCTAACAATTAGAGCTAATAATATTCTCAAAACATACATTAAATTTTCATAAATGCAGGCAACTCTACTACACAATTCTCAAAGCAACTGTTAACTTCCTACCCTTCAACCCAGGAAGGTGGTGGGTCCTCCAATCAAGGCAGGAATGCTTTGAGAAGGTCTCTAACAGGTGACATTTTAGGAAAGACATGAAAAAGGTGAGGGCCAACTCTCATGGGTACTCAGGACATGAGCAGTCCAGGTAGCGGCAACAGCAGGTGCAAAGGCCCTGGGGCAGGACTGTGCCCGGAGCGTCGAGCATGAGTGGCTGGGGCAGAGAATGGGGAGGGGTGTCGGGGTGTGGATCATGCAGGTACTTGGAGGGCATGGTGAGGGGACTTTGGCTTTTACCCAGGAGGTAGGGTTTATCAGGGTAATCATTAATAACCACCCATACGCTGCAGTCCACGTCCACATTGGTGCTGGAGACAGGGCTCTCGGGCTTGGCTCTGGCCGCGGCCCCAGGGAGGAGAGAGGTGCAGAGCATTGCCCCTCTCCCTGAAAGGGGGCAGAGGGATGAGCTCAAACTCTGCCCCTGAGAAGAAGAAAAGAAGGGAAAAAAAGAATAAGGATAAAAAAAAAAGAAAAGGAAAAAAGGAAAAAGAAAATAAATAAAGAAAGACAAAAGGGAAAAAAGAAAAAAAGTCCCTGTTGAATAGGGAGAGACAACAGGTGCAGACCCTTTACCATCTGGGCTAGGTCTGTGAGGCAAGATGTTAGGGCAGCTCTAATGGCAGTCCAAGGCAAGAGCATTGGGCAGGTGGGCCAGGACAAGAGTACCTTTGTGGCAGGCCAGGCCAAGCTAAAGGGACACTATGGCCTCTCAGCATCTGACCAAATCCTGGCCAGGGTGGCCCCTAGCTTCAAGTTAAGACGGGCCAGGGGGCACTAGGGGCATTACAGACCTTGCCAGGGGGCTCTAGTAGCAGGCCAGGTCAGGAGTGCTCATATTGATGGGGGTCCCTTAGAAGCAGGGGTGGCTCTTAGCAGGAGGGATAACCTTAGTGGCAGGCCAGGCCAGAGAGGCCCATAGTGTCAGAGTACCCATAGTGGCAGGATGAAACCCAACCCTATCAAAGGGGGAGAGAGAAGAGGTGCAGAGCCTTTACCATCTGGGCTAGGACTTTCGGACAGGATGTTAGGACAGGTCTAATGGCAGGACAAGCTGAGAGCACCGGGCAGTTGGGTCCATAGCAGCAGGCCAGGGCAAGAGTACCCTTTGTGGCAGGCCAGACCAGGCTAAGGGGACCCTGTGGATGACTGCTGGCTGCCTCGAATTCTGTGACAACCACCATGAAGGGTCACACAGGAGCTGCAGGGGCACCAAGTGACAGCCCAGCCCCTTCCCTGAGGGACCCCTCCCTGGGGTGGGCAGGACCAGCGATCACAGCTTTCATTGTGACTCCACCCTGCCCTGTGTCCTGGCCACGCCCCACTAGGTTCATCTTTTTTATCCACCAATGGGTGTGAGCATTGAGGCCACACCTACTGCAGTGTTGCTTAGCACCGCCCTTTCCCACCAGCTCTGGCTCAGTTGCACGTCTGTGCTGTCAGCTGAAGGAAGCGAATCCCCAGCGCTTGGATGGTGGTGACGTGGTCACCCCTTTCCTTTTCCCTGCCCTGAGATGTCGGAGGAAATAAGACAGAGGAAATTGGCTGTGGCCAAGAATAAGGCATAGCATGCTGGGTCGCAGGCCCCGGAACTAGCCTGAGGGCCCTCTGATGGTGGGACAGGGTCAGGACTTGGGGTCACTTCTGAGGCACACAGGGCTTGTCCCCCGGAGCCTATTGACTCCCCTCACCAAAGTCTTCTCAGCCATCCCTGCGCCCTCAGCAGCCCAGCCCCTGCCCTGGCTGGCTGTCCCCTGTCATTACTGCCTGGAGCCCGGCCTTTAACCTGATGGCCCAGTCCCCTCAGTGTTTTCTCCCTCTTTCTGACTTCTCTGGTCGTGGCACAAATGTACATTTTGAAGGTGATTTAGGACTAGGGGAACCAGGAACGAGAGGTTTCCGGCTCCCTCACTCCCTTGACTTAGACATTCACTACCTGAAAAGCCTAGACTTCACCAGTGGGCTTGAAATCTTCACAATGTCTCTGGGTGACAAGTGGGAGAATTCGGTTTGGTTTTCTCCCAGGTTTCTACTCTCTAGAGACACTTTACATTTCATTTCTAAGTCTGTATCTCACATTAGAATTCTCTAGGATTCTGGGACCAGAGCGCCTTTCAGTCAGTGCCCTCTGGAGGGAGATGTTCTTATTTTCTTTGGAACAACTCCTGGGCAGCTGAGCTTCACAGCTTGAGTCTTGCCCAGATCATCTCAATCTGGGGTGCCACAGGACTCATAGGGGGCATCTTTTGCCAGCTGATGGGGAAGAAAGGATGACAGGGAGCTTAGCCACTGAGGAGGACAGAGTGTCTCCATGTACACTCTCATCTCTTCTGGCCCACATCATACATCAGTGGGGAGGCCTTTGTGACATCAGTGGGGAGGCCTCTGTGACATCAGTTTACATGAAGGAGCTGGAGGTAAGTGCCCCTGCAGGCGGCCTCTTGACCACCTCCTGTAGTGGGGGCTGGGTGCCCCATTGCCAGCTGAGACAGCCGCCACCCCCACCCCTAATTATTTCTCTGTCTACCTCTCCCCCCAGACCCCCTCCAGCTCCTCCTCTCTGCATGTGCCTGGAGCCAGTGCCTAGATCTGGCAGTAGCCCGGGACTCCAGTTACGTAGAAAACCAACGTGAAAGGAGCATGATCCAGGAATTGGTAAGAGTCCAGTGGGGTCCCCTGATTCCACGCTGCCAATCCTGGGCGCCAATTTCCCCTTGTGCCTCTGAATAAAAGGGCTGGGGGGCCCTGATGCCAAGAGAGAATGGGGTGCTGGGGGCCTAGGCCTCAGCGGGAGGGACCCCAGACCATGCAGCATGGCTGTTTCTGTTGCTGCCCTGTCTGCCCACCCTCACTTCTCCATAAACCCCTGCTTGAGTCCTCACCACACGTGGCCTGGGCTGTCCCCTGCTGGAAACACTAGGCTGACTGTTGTCAGAAGCCTGTGTTCCTGTGTCAGAACCCTGATTTAGTTACTGCTTTGCTTTGCCTTTGGTTTCGGACAAGCCACCTCTCCTGCCTGGGCTTGAATGTCCTGCAATAGAATTAGAGGGTGTCAAAGGTCCCTTTCAACTCTAAGGATGAAAGATTTCTAGGCACACTTGAAACATCAGGGAGACAGGGATCTTGCGTGCCCTTTTAATTCCTGGATCCCTGTTGTTAAGAACAGTCCCTGTCCCATAGCGTGTGGCTCATGGTGAATACATGCACCCTTGTGAATCACAAGCTGGGAGAAGGCTAGTCTTTCCTTTCTCAGCCTCCATTTCTAGAGATTTCTGTGGCTGTCCTTCAAAGAGAATCCAGACTCAGACATTCAGCTCTGAAGCTGTGAGTGAAAACCAACAAAGACCCAAATTCTCTTTCCTTGGGATTTCGAGGAGAGTTTGTTAATTTTCATCCCCATAGGGTGTGAGAGCTTTTCCTTGAAAATCCATCCCTGTCCCCTGCCCACCACTCTGGTCTGGGGAACGGAGCTGAGGGGGACAACCTCAGTCACTTTCCTGTGATTCTCCACACAGAAAAACAGCAGCAGGAAACTCTGGATGAACTGGGAAGACGAACATGATTTTTTTCTTTGCTCCTTCCATGGCTGATGGGTTTGGGGAGAGACTGAGATGGAGATGCCGCAGGCTTGTCCTCGCTTTTCTCCCAAAGGCACAGATTCGGACCACTGATGTTTCAATGTCTGAAAAGGTGCAGTTAGAGAGAGCCCTGGCCAGTGCTCACCATGCAGTCTGGCAGAAAGCAGGTGTGGATCTGGGCACCCTTCCTCCCTTGACCTGGTGCCTTGGCAGGCCTTTGGGGGAGTCCTTTGGGCTCCATCCTGACCTCTGTCATTCCAGGGGACTGTGAACATCTGGTGAGCTGCCTGTGCTCACGTGAGTGCAGATAAAAGAGCTGCCGTGGAGTCTGACCACTGTCTCTGCACAACAGAAGGAGGTGGAGAGGGCGAGTCCAGCCACCTGCCCTCACGCTTGCACCTCCACCCCTGGGGGAAAAATGGCCTTAGAGAATTAGATAGACTGGATGTTCACGTCTACAAAATGGAGATAGTAATAGTAACTCCCTCCTATGGTGGTTGTGAGGATTCAGTGTATTGTTAGCATGGTGCCTGGTGATGCACTCAATACAGAGTCAAACGATCTTGATGACAGTCATAACAATGACAACCTGACCCGACATCCCTGGGCCTCTGTCAGCCAGCTGTAAATCAGATCTCTTTCCCTGCCTCTTCCACCCTTACTGAGGTCTTAGGAAAACAACTGAGAACATGGGCTTGGAAATGCTTGAAAGATACGTCAAGTGTGATTCAGAGGAGGAAATGTCACTGCGGGATGGTTGCTGTAGGTGTTGGTGTTTATGTGCCCGACTATATCTTCTCTCTGCCCAATCCTGACTTCACCTTTCTGCATTTGCAGTCCTACCGTGACCTGAAGAAAGAGCGAGATGCTCTCCACCTGCACTTGGAGGACAAGTAGGAGGGGTCGGTGGATGGCAGGTCTGGGGGTCTCAGTGTGGTCGATGTGGTGGGAGGTGGGAGGGTACAGGTGAGCACGATGAGGGGGATGCACAGGTTTGGACATGTGCAGAGCCAAGCTCTGGCCCCAGCCGCGCCCATGTCTCGTATGTGGCCTCAGGCAATTCATGTCCACTCTCTGGACTGGCACTTGTGACTCTTGGTTCCTGGGGTCCCCTTCCCATGCCATGGTCCTCTGGTTGTGTGGCAAAGTCAGTGCATGATCACCAAAGTGGTCTTTTCTGTTCCTCGTTCTTTCCATTCTCCTCCACCTCTGGCCACAGGAGCAACTATGAGGACTGCAAGTGTCACCAGTCCCAACTGAAGGGGAAGCTTCAGGTCCTTGTGATGGAGAAGGCGGCCTTGCAGCTCCAGACGAAGAAGCTCCAGACATCCTAGCTCCTGCCATAGCAAGTGAGTGGCTGCAGCCCAGGGTTTTGCTTTTATGCGGGTGGGATAGAGAGGAAGGTGACAGCCTGTCCCTCCTGCAGCTGCTCGCTCCATGGCTCACCCCCGGTGCTCTGGGCAGGTGCACGCTTCAAGGCAGGAGCAGGGCCTGGGTCAGGTCCAGGAGCCAGAGACCTGTTAGGCCGATGTAAGCAGGTGGACAGGTAAGCTGGGGCTGGGGTGGCCTGGGAGCAGGTGGGGTGAGAGAAAAAGGTGTTCACCAGCAGACAGCAAGTCTGCTCATCTGAGCCTCAGTGTCCCCATCTGCAAAGAGGGGTGGGGTGCCCACTGTCAGCCACCCACAGTTGTCTTGAGCACAAGAATGTGAAGAACTCTATGTGAAAGTGGATTGAATGACTGACCATCATCTGGGCATGAGGAATGATTAGACAGGAAGCCATGGTCTGCGGTGAAGCTGAATTAGGAGCTGTGGGTCAAGAAGAGGGTTTTGTGCAGCTCCAAAAGCCAGAATCCCTCATCATCCATTTCCTTTCTCAGCTGAGCCTCCACCCCCAGAGCCTCCAGCAGGGCCCAGCGAGGAAGAACGGGGGCCACAGGTGGAGGCTGAGCAGCTGCAGAAGCAGCTGGAGAGCCTGGCAGGTCAGCTACGGCTCAGGGAAAGGATGACGAGGGTCTGAGCCACCTGAACCGGGAGCAGGAGGAGCGGCTGCTGGAGCTGGGGCAGCTGCTGGGCTCTGAGGCAAGCAGCACAGGCAGGTGCTGGAGGGCACATAGTGCCACCATGCCACCACCAGCTCATGCTGTCCCAGGCCCATGAGCTCCAGGAGCAGCTGGCTGAGGTGTACTGGCTTCATCAGGCTGGTGCGCCACCCGCCCTGCCGGCCTGCCCTCCACACTAGCCCCATGGGCCTTTGTATTCCCCACCTGTGAACTGGGGTGCTGGAGACCTCACATGAAATGGTACCTGGGAAGGCACCTGTGAGCCAGTGCCCTGTGCCCCCTTCCCTGTGCCATGGGTCTCCATCTGCATCAGGTGGCCGCTGATTGCTTCTCTCCATCCAGACCAATTAGAATGTGGAGGTCACCAGTGTGCTGCAGTTGGGGCAGCATGTGACAGTGGAGCTGGCTGAGAAGTTGGGCCAGAAAAGAAAACAATCGAAATACATGGAAAAAAAAAAAAGAGGTAAACACCAAAAAGGAGAGGAAAACACCAAGATGAAGGAGAAAACACCCAAAAGGCGAAAATGCCCAGAAGAAGAACAAAACACCCATAAAGGAAGAAAACACCCAAAATAGGAAGAAAACACGCAAAAGAAGAAAACACCCCCAAAATGAAGAAAACACCCCAAAGAAGTAGAAAACACCCACAATAAGAAGAAAACTCCCCCCAAAGGAAAACCCCAACAAAACGAAAACCCTAACTTAAAGAAGGACCCCCCCAGAAGAAAAAACCCCCAAAGAAGACAACCCCAGCAAAAAGAATGCCAAGAAAAGGAAGAAAAATCCCCCCAAAATAAGAAAACCCCAAAAAAAGAAGAACCCCCCAAAAGAAACCCTAAGAAAAAGAAGAAAACCCCCATTAAAGAAGAAAAAAAAAAAAAAGCACAAATAGAACAAAAGCCCAATGAAAAGAAAACTCCAAGGTCAGCCTGTGGCTCACTGGGAGAGTGTGGTGCTGACAACACCAAGTAAAGGGTTACGATCCCCTTACCGGTCATCTTAAAGAAAAAAGAAAAAAGAAAAAACTCCAATGGAAAGAAGAAAACCCCCCATGAAAAGAAGAAAAGCAAAAAATGAGTGCCAAAAAAAATAAAAAGGAGAAAATTTTAAAAAAGAGGACAGGAAAATCCAAAAAAAAACAAAAAACAAAAAAAAAACCCCAAAACAAACAAACAAAAGAAACAGGGAAAAAAGCAATCAAGAAAAGAGAAAGAAAAAATACCATAAAAGAAAAACTGAAAAAAAAAAAAAAAAAGACAAGAAAAAACAAACAAAAAAAGAAAGAAAGAAAGAAAGAAAGAAAGAAAGAAAGAAAGAAAGAAAGAAAGAAAAGAAAAGAAAGCAGCAGGTTGCCCTTACCAGTAGTCCAGTCTCAGGGGCCCATAGGGGAAAACCAGTGCAATTGGTCCCTTGGACAGGCTAGGCCAGGGGGCCCTAGGGTCAGGCAAGGGCAGGGGGGCTTTTAGTGCCAGGACAGGCCAAGGAAGCACTTAGGGTAGGCCTTCCAGGCCAGGCAAGGCCTGGTGAGTCTTAGAGCCAGGCCAGGGGGGCTTTAGCATGAAGACAGGCCAAGCGGTCCCTGGACAGACCAGTTAAGGGAGCACTTAGAGCACTTAGGGGTGCCCTTAGTGGCAGGTTGGCCCTTCTGGCAGTGGTCCACTAGGGGCAGACCAGTAATGGGGTGGCCATGTGTCAGGCCAGGTCAGTGAGTTCCTTGGGCAGGACAGGCCATGCCAGCCCTTAGCGGTAGGAGGCCCATGGCAGCCTAGGAGCCAGGGCAGCCTTTAGTGGCAGGAGAGGGCATAGGGGCCATAGGGACAGGACAGGCCATGGGAGCACTTAGTGGAAGGCAAGCCCAGGCAGGGGCACCCTTAGCCCCAGGCCAGGACAGAGATAGCATGGCCCATAGTGCCAGGCCAGGACAGGCCAGCAGGGCCCCAGGGACAGCCCAGGACAGGACAGGGGGGTCCTTGGCTCTGGGCCACGCTGGGTCACACAGGCCCACAGTGCCAGTCCAGGCCTGCAGGATCCTAAGGATAGGCCAGGCCAGGCCAGGGTGGCTCTGAGACAGTGGGTCTCTGGTGTAGGCCTGGCCAGACCCACCCTTAGTGGCAGTGGGGCCATTAAAAGGCCTGGACAGGGAAGCCCTTAGTGGCAGGCCAGGAAACGCCAGAGGTGCCCTTAGTGGCAGAACAGGTGAGGCCAGGGGCTCTCTTAGAGGAAGACCAGGCCAGGCCAAGGGGACCCTAAGGGGGCTCTTTCTTTCTTTTTCTTCCTTCCTCCCATCACCCTCCCTTCACTAATCTTCACTAACCTCACTAACCCTCCCTAACCTTCCATTAACCTTCCCTTAACCTTCAGTTACCTTTCCCCTAACCTCCGCTAACCTTCCCTTAACTCCTTCACTTAACCTTCGCTAACCTTCCCTTAACTTTCACTTAACCCTCCCTTAAACTTCCATAACCTTCCCTTAACCTTTACTTAACCTTCACTTACCATTCCCTTTACCTTCCCTAACCTTCCCTTAACCCCCCCCCCCCCCCCTTCCCCCCCCCCTTCTTTTTTTTTTTTTTTTTTTTTTTCTTTTTTTTTTTTTTTTTTTTTTTTTTTTTTT
>NW_007730025.1:29328-38378 GCF_000696425.1 Galeopterus variegatus
TTTCTTTCTTTCTTTCTTTCTTTCTTTCTTTCTTTCTTTCTTTCTTTCTTTCTATCTTTCTTTCTTTTCTTTCTTTCTCTTTCTTTCTTTCTTTCTTGGCAGCCTTAGGGGGCCAGCAGGCCAGGAGAGCTCTTACTGGAAGGCCAGTCCTGGCCAAGCCAGAAGAGGGGGCTACTTAGAGGCAGGTCAGTCCAGGCCAGGGGGGCCTAGGGGGCTCTTTTCTTCCTCCCTTCCTTCCTTTCCTGCTTTTTCTTCCTTCCTTCCTTCTTTCCTTTCTTTTTTTTTTTGTTGGGGCTCTTCCTTTCCTTCCTTCCATCCTTCCTTCTTTCCTTCCTTTTCTTTCCTTCTTTCTTTGGGGTCTGTTTTTGTCTTTTTTCTTTTTTTTTTTCCTTTTTGTCTTTTTTTTTTTTTTCCTTTTTGTCTTTTTTTTTTTTTTCCTTTTTGTCTTTTTTTTTTTTTTCCTTTTTGTCTTTTTTTTTTTTTTCCTTTTTGTCTTTTTTTTTTTTTTCCTTTTTGTCTTTTTTTTTTTTTTCCTTTTTGTCTTTTTTTTTTTTTTCGTGACCGGCAACGGATCGCAACCCTCAGTGTCGCGCCCGTATCGGACCGGGACCGGCAACGGGATCGCAACCCTCGGTGTTGCCCCCGCCCCTCGCTCAGCCAGTGAGCGGCCAGTCTGTATGTGGGAACCGAACCCTCGGCGGGAGCGCCACCGCGCTTCCCAAATGGCGCACTATAGCAGTGCGCCACCTGGCCAGCCCCGGGTCTGTTTTTTTTCTTTCTCTCTCTCCTTTCTTTCCTTCCTTTCTTCTTTCCTTCTTTCTATGTTTCCTTCTTTCCTCTAGCCCACCTATGTCCCTCCAGGCCTGCCCTGCCACTAACAGGCAGGAGATCCTGGCCTGACCTCCCCTTAGGCCCCCAAGAAAGAAAGAAAGACCCCCCTATGGCACCCCCAGCCTGGCCTGCCTCTAAGAGACACCTTGGCCTCGTCTGGCCTGTTCTGCCACTAACGGTGCCCCTGGGCTTTCCTGGCCTGCCACTAACGG
The DNA here is from genome assembly GCF_000696425.1 of Galeopterus variegatus. NCBI lineage: Eukaryota > Metazoa > Chordata > Mammalia > Dermoptera > Cynocephalidae > Galeopterus > Galeopterus variegatus. The sequence continues at coordinate 30,372 of NW_007730025.1, forward strand.
TCCCTGGCCAGGCCTGCTTAGGGCCCTACTGCCACTATGGGTGAGCCTGACCAGGTGTGGAGAAGAGGCCCACTGGTTAGGCCTGCCTCAGGTCTGCCCTGTCCTGACCAGGCCTGCCTCTAAGAGACCCCCAAGGCAGGCCATGCCAGTCCAGGGGTTCTCTTACAGGCAGGCTGGTGAGGCCAGGGGGGGCATAGCACTAAGTAGGCCAAGGGGCCCATGGTGCAGGCCATTCAAAGAGTGACCTTAGTGGCAGGGGAAGCTATGCCAGGTGATCTCTTAAAGAGGCAGGCTGGGGGGCTCTTAGCACCATGACAGGACAAGGGGTCCCAGGGACAGGCCAGTCAAGGGGGACACTTAGTGGCAGAGGTGCCCCTAGTGGCAGGGTGGCCCTTATGGCTATGGTCTGCTAGGAGCATACTAGTAAAGGGGGGCCATATGGCAGAAAAACCAGTGCATTCCTTCGGCAGGACAGGACAGGCCAGCCCTTAGTGGTAGGAGGCCCTTGGCAGCATGCCTGGCCAGGGTGGCCCTTAGTGGCAGGTGAGGGCACAGGGGCCCTAAGGGAAGGCCAGGTCATGGGTGCTGTTAGTGGCAGACCAGGCTAGGACAGAAGTGGCCCAAAGTGCCAGGCCAGGACAGGCTGACAGGTTCCTTGGGACAGCCCGGGAGAGATCAGGGGGGTCCTTGGCTCTAAGCCAGGCTGGGCCAGGCCAGCAGTGTCCTAGGGACAGTCCATGCTAGGCTAGGGAAGCCCTAGGGGCAGGCCAGGCAGGGCCAGGGCTTCTCTAGGATCAGGCCATGCAAGGTTAGAGGGTACTTGGGGTAGGCCTGCCTGGCCAGGGGAGCCCTAGGAGCAGTCCAGGAAACTCTATGGGGTCCCCAGAGGCAGGCCATGGCAGTGGTCCCTAGGGACAGGCAAGGCCACTGGGCCTCTTAGTGCCAGACCAGGCCAGGGAGGCCCTTAGCAGAAGGGGGCTGTTAGCAGCAGGGGGGCCCAGAACAGTAGGCCTGGCCATGGAGGCCCTTAGTGCCAAGTATTCTGTTATAGCCACACAAAATGGACTAAAACAGAAAATTGGTACCAGGAGTGGGCTGTTGCTTATAACAAACACTTGAAAATGTGGAAATGGCTTCAGAACTAGGTTGAGAGTTTGGAGGAGTTTGGAGGACACAGAAGAAGACAAAAAGATGAGGGAAAATTTGAAATGTCCTAGACCTATTAAATGGTGGTGACCAGATGCTTATGGAAATATGGACTATAAAGACCATTCAAAGGAGGTCTCAGAAATAAGGAGTTTATTGGAAACTGCGGCAAAAGATGACCCTTGCTGCAAACTGGCAAAGGACTTAGCTGCATTGTGTCCATGCCCTAGGACTGCATGGAAGTTGGAACTTAAGAACTGTGGACCAGAGTATTTGGTGGAAGAAACTTCTAAGCAGCAAAACAGTAAGAGAGCTGCATGGATACTTGTAAAAGCCTGCTCAGAGTTATGGCAGCAAAGACATAACATTGAAAAGGGAAGCAGAATATAAAGATTTGGAAATTTTGCAGCCTGGCCATGTGGTAGAGAAGCAGAGAGCATTTTCAGAAGGAAAATTCAATGGAACTAAGAATGAGATAGATTATAAAGAGGAGAAAAGGGCCCCGAAGGCATTGCAGAAGGCTCTGGGGCCAACTCTTCCATTTCAGGCCCAAAGATCTAGGGAGACAAAACGGTCTTGGGAAACTGGCTTGAGGAGCCCTTCATGGGCTCATTGCTCAGGGACACGTTGGGAAACTCCTTCTAGCACCAGCACCCCAGCTGCTTTGGCTGCTCCAGCTGTGGCTAAATTGGCCCCAAGTATGGCTGGACCCACAGTTTTGGAAAATACAAGCCAGAAGCCTTGGTGAAGTCCATGTGGTGTTAGGTCTTCAGGCTCACAGAGTGCCAGAGCTCAGAAGGGTTGGGAGCTCCAATCAGATTTCAAAGGATATATGGAAAAGTCTGGGGCCCAGGAAGAGATCTGTCACAGGGGTGGAGTCACCACAGACAGCCTTCACTAGATCAATGCCAAGCAGAAATGTGGGGTTGGAGTTGCAGCAAAGAAACCCCATCCACTAGTGGAGCCATGAGAGCAGGCCTGCCATGGAGACCCCAGACCTGTGGAGCTACAGAATGGAATGACAGCCTGGGATTGTGAAGTGTGGCCTGCAACCAGGAAAGCCATAGGAGCTGAGTGGCCTGAGGACTTGGGGACCCAACCCCCACACCAGCGTGCAGAGGACATGGAACATGGACTCAAGGTCCATGATTCACCATCTTTGAGATTTAACACCTGCCCTGCTGGATTTCGGACTTTCTCAGAACCCAATACCCCTTTCTTTTGGCCTATCTCTCCCTTTTGGAATGGGAGTATGTACCCTATGCTTGTCCCACCACTGTATCTTGGAAGTAGATAAATTGTATTGATTTCACAGATGGGACTTTGAACTTGGGACTCTTGAGTTGAAACAAGTTAAGACTGTGGGAATGAAATGACTGTATCTGCATGTGAAAAGGACATGAGTTTTGGGGGGCCAGGGGCAGACCATGCCCAATTGTATTGATTAAAAATGGTGGTCAGGTGTACGGTTCTGAGGACTTTAAAAGAAGAGCACACAAGAGTCTGCCTATCTATGCTCTCTCTGCTTCTAGCATCTTGCAATGTGAGACCCCTGGGTCATTGTTGCCACCACCAGATAGGCTTTGTACTTCCTAGCCTCAGAAACTATAAGCAATAAATTTCATTTTTCTTTATAAATTGCCCAGTTCCAAGTATTCTGCTCTAGCAACACAAAATAGACTAAAACAGGGGCCCGAGGCAGGCCAGGCCAGTGGGTCTCTTATTTAGGCCTTGACAGGCCTGCCCTTAGTGGCAGTGGGTCCCTTAGCAGAAGACTTGGCCAGAACAGCCCATAGTGGTAGGCCAGGAAAGGCCAGGGGCACTCAGTGGGAGGGCAGGCCAAGGGGTACCTGGGGAAAGCCATTTGAGGTAAGCCCTTAGTGGCAGAGCAGGCCAGGCCAGGGGGTCTCTTAGAGGTAGGCCAGGACAGGCCAGGGGTCCCTTAGCACCAAGCATGCCAAGAGGGCCCTAGTGTAGCCCATTCAAGGGGGCTCCTTATTGGCATTAAAGGCCAGTGGGGGGCCCTTAGCAATGTTTTATCATTTATACTTGGCCAGAAAATTTTCTTTTCATTAAACTATCAAACTTATTTACGAAATGTCTATTTTCATAATTACCCTTATTTTTGTAGTTTCTTCAGAATCTACATTTATGTTTTTTTCCACTCCCGCATTTGTGTATTTTTACTTGTCAAATTTATTTCATTAAAATAAACACTGAAAATGAATACACGGTTTTTGTTTGGTTTTTATTATTGAAATAAACAGCTTTCAGATTTATTAGTCAATTCTGTCATTTTCCCCTCTCCTGATAATTTGATTTCATTTTTTCATGTTTAGTACATCCACTCTCCTGTGAATCTTAGGTTATTATTTTTTTACCTTCTTATGATGAACAAGCAGTTTGAGAATATTTGATATTTATTGTTTAATAACGACATGTGAGAGTGTGAATTTGCTTTAGAAAAGAAATTTGACTTTGGGCCAGCCCGGTGGCGCACTGCTACAGTGCGCCGCTTGGGAGTGCAGCGGCGCTCCCGCCGAGGGTTCGGATCCCACATACAGACCAGCCGCTCGCTGACTGAGCGAGGTGCGGACGCAATACCAAGGGTTGCGATCCCGTTGCCGGTCCTGGTCCGGTGCAGGCGTGACACTGAGGGTTGCGATCTGTTGCCGGTCATGAAAAAAAAAAAAAAAAAGAAAAGAAAAGAAAAGAAATTTGACTTTATGTGCTTCATTTTAGCAATTATGATGGAATTTAGTGTGATTTTCTCAACCCTTTTCTTTTTTATTCCCTATTGGGGTTTGGTTCTTTAATCTGTGGATTGAGGTACCCGTTTGGAAAACCCTCGGTCATTACACCTCCAGGGATGGCTTCTGCCCCCTTCTCTCTCCCCTCTCTGTCCCCCTCTGAGTCCAATTACCCATAAGCATTTGTAATGAGGCTCGTCCATCTCTGCTGCTTCTGTCTTCCTTCAGGGATTTGGATGGAAATTCTAGTAGGTCACTGGTCAAGCCTGAAAGACTGTGGCAAATCCACATGTGACCTTTGGAGAGTTCAGCTTGCTGCTTAAGCAAGGTGTGGCCCTGCAGCTTTCAAATGTGGCAAAAATCTTGACAGACCAATCAGCAGCCCTGTCCTTCTGGGGAAGCATTATCTCCCAAGCACTTAGAGATTCAGAACGATTTTACTCTGACTTTTAGGAACACTTGGCCTGAATCCTCAATCCTCCATGTTCATCCCCAGAACACAGACAATGTCCTTGGGAAAACACCGACCATGTCGGTGCTTCTTGAGTTGTGTGATCTCTCACACCAGCACCAGTCCTGAGTGACTAACCAATACTTCCCCAGTTTTTGGTGTCTGGCGTGGGCCAAGTGTGATCATCAGTCCTTGCAGAGCATTAGCAAAAACCCTGCCAGGGAAGTCTCCCTCTCTGAAATTCCAATTCATGTAATTATGTTTCCACAACTCTATTACACCCTCTGGTTTACACAATGATACATGCTTTGCTTTTTTGTTCAATTAGATATCAATCCTGAAGCTCTTTTCATTATCAATAGGTGACTTCCTTAATTTTTATAAAAGTGAATATGTTCATGTAACTGACCATAGCTTGGGTGGCTCATAAACAACAGAAATTTATTGCTCACGGTCCTAGAGGCTGGAAGTCCGAGATCAAGGCGTGGCAGATTTGGTGTCTGGCAAGGACTCACTCTCTGCTTCACAGGCAGTGCCTTGCTGTGTCCTCACACGGCCAACAGGGAAAATGAGCTCCCTCTGCCTCCTTCATATGGGCACTAATCCCACCATGAGGGCCCCACCCTCATGACCCGGTCACCTCCCAAAGGTCCCACCTCCTAAGACTATCACCTTGGGGATTAGGTTTCGACATATGAAGTTTTGGGGACACAAACATTCAGATGGTAAGTGTTGTCCCTATGGAAGTGTTCCAGGACAGGGGACAGGCCAGTGGGAGCTGTGTGAGGGCCAAGCTGTGGGATGCTGGCCCATCCCTCTTCCTGAGGCCTGGAGAGAGGGGCTTCTGTATTATTCCATGATGCAGGGGCAGCTGGTGCCAGAGTGGACTCCTTGCCTGTCTGAAGGGGTTTGGGAGGTTCTGAAGGCCTGACCCCGTGACCTGGGTGCTGCTGGGCTCAGCCTTGGGTCCCCCCTGAGAAGCCAACTCTTCTAGGGTGCAACTGGGGTTAGGTCAATGTTAGGTGTTTACCAGTGTCAGCTCTGCCCCAGGTGCTGGCCATACCCAGGGGCAGGGACATGTTTGCTGGGCTAACAATGCTGTCCCCAGTGCCTGGACAGATGTCCACATAGCGTGAGCACAGCCAGGGCCACAGGCCTCACATTGAGAAGATTCTGGAGGACCTCTTTAAGTAAAAGAGTACAAAATGTTTTCTTTTTTTTTTTTTGTCTTTTGTCTTTTTTTCAGTGTCCGGCAACGGATCGCAACCCTCAGTGTTGCCCCCGTACCGGACCGGGGACCGGCAACGGGATCGCAAGCCTCGGCGTTGCTCCCGCGCCTCGCTCAGCCAGTGAGCGGGAACCGGTCTGCATATGGGATCCGAACCCTCGGACGGGAGCGCCACTGCGCTTCCCAAGCGGCGCACTATCCAGTGCGCCACTGGGCCGGCCCCAAAATGTTTTCTTTTTAAACTAGGTTCAAAATAAATTAGAGTGAGAAATCATAACACATTGCAAGGTTTAAAAAGCCATAGCAGAGGGAGGCCAGGAGGGCATCGTGGGGCTCGAGTCATGCTGGGAGAACCTGTGAGTGCCTGTGACTTTCTTCACGTTAACTAAATAGAAGGCCCTCTCCTCCCTATCTGCCAGGTGGGTGTGGTGGCCATGGTGGTGGTGGCGATGGTGGCAGCAGGTTCCCCAGCTGTTGGGCTGGCCTCGGAGCTGGGGCTTCTTGAGCTACTGTCCTTTGAGCCCCTGCCTCTGGGCCTCAGCTCAAGGTGGCAGCTGAGGCTTCTCGTGCATGAAGGGCTGAGGCTGCAGGGCCCCCAGCAGATGCTGCTTGAACTCCTGGCCAGACTGATGCAGCCAGATGTGCGACCCCATGGGCCAGGTCCTGGTCAAGGCCAGGAAGAGGCGGCCCAGGAAGCCGACCTGCCAGCCCGGCCTTCCCAGCCCTGAGCACTGGGATGGACTCGTGCATCACCCCTGAGGCAGGGGGGCCATCCTGGTGCAGGCCACAGACTTGTTTGACCCCCTGGTAGAAGATCCTGACGTGACACGGAGCACAGCTGTGCCAGCGTGCTGAGTGGCCTCTTGCCATGGGTGTTACTGATGTGACACATGCTGACGGTGCTCAGCATCAGCCAGGGTCTGAGTGATGAGGAGCGAGAGGAGGTAACACACTCATGGTCAAGGGCTTTCAAGATGCTGCCAAGAAAGGAGGGACTAAAGTGACCAGTGGACAAGGCAGTCAGCCCCTGGGCCATCATCGGCAGAGCTGCCATGTGGTGCATCAGCCACGTGAATTCATAATGCCTGATGGTGCCGTTGCTGGGGACGTGCTTGTGTTAACCAAGCCCTTAGGAACCCAGGTTGTGGTCAGTGTCCACCGATGATGGATCGTCCTGGATGAAATGGACTAAGGTGGAGACGGTGGTCTCCAGGGAAGAGGTGGAGCTGGCCTCTCGGAGGTCCCTAAGCAGAGCTGCTGCTGGATGAATCCACGCATCGAATGCCCATGCGGCCGTAGATGTCACAGGCTTTGGCATTCTAGGAAACTCTCAGAACCTGGTGAAACAACAAAAAAATGAGGTGTTCCTTGTCATTCATGACCTGCTGATCCTTGCCAGGATGGCTGCCATCGGAAGGCCAGGATGCTTTGGACTTCTTGAAGGAAACTCAGCCAAAACTTCTGGGAATTACTGACTCATCTGCCAAGTTACCAGGTGGCTTGTGTTTGCTCTGAAATCGAATCTTCCGAGTATGGAGAGGGTCACCCAGCACGGGCTGTGGGCATTGTGGAAAGGAAGCCGGACAGCCCAGATCCTTGACAATCCTCGAGTCACACAGGTCCTACCACTGAGGCCACCACCACAGCTCTTGCTTCTGACAGTCCAGCACCTCCTGTCAGCCTAGCTTGTGAGATGGAATAGCCGAGGTTGTTTGGACCTGAGAGCCTTTAGTTAAACGTTATTCTGGGTTTTTGTGATGATGTTTCTGAATGAGATTGACGTTTCCACTGGTAGACTGAGTAAAGTAAAAATAGCCCTTTCATTCAAAAAGGTGACATTCTGAGTAGACAGAAGACTGATCTCCCCCCAGTAAGAGAATTCTCCATCCTGCCAGCCTTCAGACTCAAACTGGGCTCTGCCAGTGTTGGACATGCCAACATCTGTAACAGCATGGTGTAATTCCTTATGTTAAAAACAAATTACTGGGCCGGCCCCATGGCGCACTCGGGAGAGTGTGGCGCTGGGAGCGCAGTGTCGCTCCCACTGCAGGTTCGGATCCTATATAGGACTGGCCGGTGCGCTCCCTGGCTGAGCACGGTGCGGGTGACACCAAGCCAAGGGTTGCGATCCCCTTACCGGTCACGAAAAAGACAAAAAAAATAAATAAATAAATTACTAATAGAAAAGGCCATGTCTTGGTGAACCCAGAAACTGTACGTGGCAACATCATTAAATGATTAAATGTTGATTTGTTTCTTTGACATAATGCATTGTTCATGCAGATATCACCTTCCACCCTCAAATCGTCTGTCAGAATTGTCACATAGAAACTGAAGACAGCATGTGAGGAAGAAGACTGAGCCACAGTCTGTTGATTTCTTCTGCCTCCTGACAATTCTCTGAGAGGGTGCATATTTGTCAAAAAAAGAAA
>NW_007730025.1:38740-40822 GCF_000696425.1 Galeopterus variegatus
GGGTGACACCAAGCCAAGGGTTGCGATCCCCTTACCGGTCACGAAAAAGACAAAAAAAATAAATAAATAAATTACTAATAGAAAAGGCCATGTCTTGGTGAACCCAGAAACTGTACGTGGCAACATCATTAAATGATTAAATGTTGATTTGTTTCTTTGACATAATGCATTGTTCATGCAGATATCACCTTCCACCCTCAAATCGTCTGTCAGAATTGTCACATAGAAACTGAAGACAGCATGTGAGGAAGAAGACTGAGCCACAGTCTGTTGATCTCTTCTGCCTCCTGACAATTCTCTGAGAGGGTGCATATTTGTCAAAAAAAGAAAAGAGAAAGAAAATTTTTTTTAAAAGGAAAAAAGAAAACCTATATTGATTTTCCTTCAGCTGAAACAACTACATTTCAGCCAGAGTTTGCTCAAATGACTTTTGGCTGTTCTCCAAACCCAAAGCCACCCTCCATGAATAAAGATTATCACTACAGAAGATATTGAAAAGTTTGTGCTACAGATTCTAAAGGCCATTTTAAAAGCAGAGCTCTAAAAATCATTCAAGCAATAGCAATAGGAATGGATTGAGGGAGTTCCTGCCAGATGACACTGAAGAGAACACTTACTTGGGTATATATATATGTTATGTCATACATGCACACACACATGTACAAATATGCACACACACATGTACATATACATACAGCCTGCTCTTGGTATCCACGGGTTCTACATCCATGAACTCAACCAACCTCTGATCAAAAATATTTTTTAAAAAACGATAAAAATAACAATACAACAATAAAAAAATAATACAAAAAAACACAGCATAACAACTATTTACATAGTATTTGCATGTTATTAGTTACAAGTAATCTAGAGATGATTTAAAGTAGGCAGCAGGATGTGCATAAGTTAGGTGCAAATACTACACCATTTCCTATCAGGGACTTGAGCATGTAAGAATTTTGGTATGGGGGGCTTGTCCTGGAATCAAACCCCTGTAGATATGCAGGATAATTACACACACGTGTGCACACACGTATATATGTTGCCTGATGTCACATATGCTTTCTTTGTCATGGCTGTCTTGAGACTCTAGAGTGGTGGGTGTACACAGTGGAAGTAGGATGTTTGTACAACCTTCATCCTGGTGGGCATGAAGCAGCAGGACCCTGGGTGGCAGTGTGCGAAACTCAGTCCCAGTGCCCGGGATCGGGCATTTAATCTTGCAATGAGAGCACGAATTCTAAGTAATAGTGAAAACTTTTTCAGGTGCCACAGGTTATAAGCTCTTCTCTTACCGCCAGCAGCCATGGGGCTTCTCAACTGCTACCCATGGAGAGAGAGCAAAAGCCTGGCTGCAGGGAACTGCGACAAACATAGGAACAGAAGCAGAAGAGGATCTAGAAACACAACGACCCACCGGTGGCTCAGCATTTGCATATCTAAACTTCCAGCAATTGCACAAAACCTCCCAGGAATCTCTGTAGTGAATGAGCATGTTGGCAATGGCATGTGAGTGACCAGACAGAGGTGGACTGGTGGGGATTAGCAGGTAACATGAACAGCAGTGGGGTTCAGGAAAGGATTCTGGAACCAGGTGACAAAGAGGAGGAAGGCTGGGCAGGATCGTTTCCCTGGGCACTCTTGGCTGAGGGTTTCACCAGTGCCTGATAACACATGACACAGGATTACGGTTTGTCGTATGCTAACTTGTTGCATACGTGTAGATATACACCAATGTGTCTATGTATCTGTGTTTTGCTTTCAGAGTTCGTTTCCTCTAAGGAGGTGCCTTGGTGTATGAGAGAGTTGGCAGTGTCTTCTGACCAATACTGGGTCCTCTGAATCCTTAAATAAATTGCTGTGTTGATCATTCTCGGGTTATCCTCTTTTCCTTACCTTTATAAAATCTAAATAACAAAAATCCCTTTTGCTATGAGGTGTTCCAGATATGGAACAACAGCAGGGAGGATGGAGGGGCCAGATGAGCAGAGACCCTTGGGGAGAGGTGCTCAAGTACACCAGAGAGGGTCGCGTGCTGCTCCTGTGTCACCCCAGCGGGGACGTCAGGATGGTCAGAGGTGA
>NW_007730025.1:42376-50354 GCF_000696425.1 Galeopterus variegatus
TGAGTCTTTCTCTCTGTGAAAATAGTGGATAGTTCTGTTTATCAAAAGATCTTAACGGGCCGACCCTGTGGCTCACTCAGGAGAGTGTGGCGCTGGGAGCGCGGTGCTCCCACCGCAGGTTTGGATCCTATATAGGGATGCTGATGCGCTCACTGGCTGAGCGTGGTGCTGACAACACCAAGCCAAGGGTTGCAATCCCCTTACCAGTCACAAAAATAAAAATAAAAATAAATAAAAAAAATAAAAGATCTTAATTATTTGTAAACTAGTTATTTCTGTCTCTGCATTGTCTTAGTTACTCGTCCTCTAAACTGCCTGTATCCAGATCTTTTCTTTGATGATTAGCAAGGCAGGTTGCAAATTTTCCACTCTACCTTCAGTTATGAAAAGAAAATTGGCTTTTGTAATTATCTCCCCTCTTTTCCAACTCACTAGGTAGTGGGGAAACTAGCCGTTGAAGCAGCGCTGTATTGGTCCATTTCCATTGCTTAAAACAAAATACTTGGAACTGGGTAATTTATAAAGAAAATGAAATTTATTGCTTACAGTTTCTNGTCACCCAAGTGACATTGTCAGAGGAGAGCTACTCAGCACTGGTTCCCAGGGCTAAGGGGCCGCGTGAGCTGGAGTGAGACGTGGACCCAGCACCCAGCTCTCCTCCAGACGCCCCGACTGGACACATTATTTCATGTCAGCTGATTTCTGATCATGGCCATACGAACCCAAAATGTAAAAATCAGTTAATGTTTGTGAAGATATTTAATGGGATTAATATTCAAAAGAGTAAAACGAGATTACAATTAAAGATTGGACTCAATGTCATTGAATCCCACACCTCCATCTCTGCTGTTGAGGTGAGATTGAATCCAGCCAAGTTTTTCACCTTTGAGAAGTGAGTCTTTNTAAATAAAAATAAAAATAACTAAAAAAAATAAAAGATCTTAATTATTTGTAAACTAGTTATTTCTGTCTCTGCATTGTCTTAGTTACTCGTCCTCTAAACTGCCTGTATCCAGATCTTTTCTTTGATGATTAGCAAGGCAGGTTGCAAATTTTCCACTCTACCTTCAGTTATGAAAAGAAAATTGGCTTTTGTAATTATCTCCCCTCTTTTCCAACTCACTAGGTAGTGGGGAAACTAGCCGTTGAAGCAGCGCTGTATTGGTCCATTTCCATTGCTTAAAACAAAATACTTGGAACTGGGTAATTTATAAAGAAAATGAAATTTATTGCTTACAGTTTCTGAGGCTGGGAAGTCCAAAGTCCATCTGGTGGTGGTGACAGTGACCCAGGGGTCTCACATTGCAAGATGCTAGAAGCAGAGAGAGCAGAGACAGACAGACTCCCCTCTTCTTTTAAAGCCCTCAGAACCACGCCCCTGATCACCATTTTTAACCCATTCACCACTGCACGGCCCTACAATCCAATCACCTCTTCAAGGCTCCACCTTTCAATGACCATAATAGGATTTCCCACCCTCTTAACAGTCACAGTGGGGGCTAAGTTTCTAATATATAAAACTTGGGGGACAATTCCAGCTTCAATAGTTTTGGGGGGACATAATTCAATCCACTACAAGCATACGTAACTTCTATCCACATTCCACCGGCTGCCAGAAGTACCAAATGCATGTCATGTCCTATATTAAAGATCCACAATCTTCCTCTGTTCCGCTCTGGGAAATATGCCGCCAGCCCTGATGTTCTCGGTGTTCCCCCATACGTACAAGGAAGTCTCTGCATCATCCAGGCCCCACCCCTGGAGATGTAGACTTGAGTCTAGACGGAATGGAAGTTTTGACCTTTGACTTCTTAATTCTAAATATATTAGGAATGAAAGGAGGTACATAGGATTTTTTTAAAAAAAATTATGGTCTCCCATTTACTTGCATTTAATTTGCAATATAGAAAGGAATTGCTTCCTCCTCTGAATTCTTGCAGAACTTTGTGTTTAACTTAAGCACCTGCACTTCTGGGCTTTAATTTCAGTCTTTTGTGCATGTATCTACCCCTCCGTGATTCCTTGAGGGCGTAGCTTTCAGCTTTATAGCATTCAGAGTGCCTGAGGATCTTGAATAGATACAAGTGAATTATGTTTTTCCTGACATTGACTTTCTTCTTTTTAGTTTCCTGTGATTAAACAAAGATGCTGGAAGCAAGAATTTTGTAGCTAAGAGGAAATACAGAGCCAAATAAAAGGTGAGAGAACCATCAAAAATTCATGCTAATACATTGTGTTACTCAAGGTCAGCTAGACGGTGCTATTGCAACAGAGAAACAGAAACATCAGTGGCTTACTGCACCTAAAAAGTTCATGTTGATTTTTAACACAATTAAAATTTTTGCTTTTTGCTCCAGAGACAAGAGGACGTTCCTGATTACATGGTTCTCCAAGGCAGCTTCTCCTCCAAGTGGAGACTCAGGGACCCAGCTTTCTTCTACCTAGTGGCTTTGTCATTCCCAGCATAAAAGCAAAGAGAGGGCCTATAAACATTTCTCAAGACATTTCAGGGATGAAGTGTGCAAGGAGCACACCTCACTTCTACCCACAGTCCACTGGTGACGTGCATCATGTGGCCTCACTTTTAAGAGAGGCTCAGATAGGTAGTCTTTCTACTTACCCAAGTTAGAGAATATAGGATGAGTGAACTAGGTCTGTAAATGAAATGTAAAGCACGATCTCTGCCACAGTGACCAAATATCTATTTTATCAGTAAAGCTCATATGCTTACCCCTTCCTCTAAGAACACAACTCTAAGTCCCACTGGGTCACTGCATCCAAAGTGCAGGATCTCCCAGTGGTGTGTTAAGGTTTCAATTTCCCTCTCCCTGTGATTCTAACCTTGACTGCTTAAAGCAGTCTTTAACTAAAAAGACAAGTTATCTGGTTTCTTGCAGACATTCAAGATATAACAGTGGAATAGGGTTAGGACGACAGCAACAACCTGCCCCCAGAGAAAGAGGAAGGGTATGCATGGAAGCCACTGGTCCATGGCAATGACGAGATTCTGCAGGGCAGGTGTGGGAGCGACTCCCTGCTCTGGGGGTGGGGAGAACTCTTTAACTAAATCCTGATTCGGTTCTTCAAGAGGGAATCCCTCATCCATGGTTCCCCGTGGCTCTTGGCTCAGTTCTTTGGGAAATTTATCTTTGCCATTGCCCCTCTTGGCCACAATTGTGACCAGTGTTGAGGGGATGCTCTCCTGGGGGTCTGTAAAGGTTTCCAGCCTGCGTCCTCTTAAGTCAGGACCCAAAGTTTCTACGAGGTGTCTGATAGTCAGAGGCATTTCTAGTTGGGACTCATGTTTTCTTTGGCTATCCTTTCTCTTAAAAACGTATCTGTTGGCTTCTAGTTGGTTCTATGTGTTATTAACTATGCCCCAAATTCTTTTCCAGACATAGTTTTCATGGCTGCCTTACCTCTTAGCTTGCTCATCTATGAACTCTCCCTCTCAACTCAAAGGCCACTGCACCGAGGCCAGTGGGATTGGGAAGACCATGCATGTTAATCTGAGAAGGCTCAGACTTCGTTTTTCAGAGCCTCTAAAGTGCTGCCTCTTGCTCTTTGGGGTCTAGAAGCAATTGGCTTTTCCAGTCCTACAAGACTCCAAATTTCTTGACAGTCTCTGTTTCTTTTCTTTTCCTTTGACAAGTTGGCATTCTCTCTTGAGCTCAACTCTTTCCTTTTTTTTTCTCTCTCTCCTTTTTGTCTTTTTTTCGTGTCCGGCAACGGATCGCAACCCTCAGTGTCGCGCCCGTACCGGACTGGGACCGGCAACGGGATCGCAACCCTCGGTGTTGCACCCGCACCTCGCTCAGCCAGTGAGCAGGAACCGGTCTGTATGTGGGATCCAAACCCTCGGCGGGAGTGCCGCCGCGCTCCTAAGTGGCGCACTGTAGCAGTGCGCCACCGGGCCAGCCCCGAGCTCAACTCTTTCTTAAAATACCTTGTCAAACTCAGCTGATAGTAGGCAACAGAGCAGAATACTTTGAAACATACAGCATCGTCTTTGCTATGGTCATGTTATAAACGTGGCTGAGGATATTGATATTAGCTGGGTTGGTCAAATGTTTGCAGGGATGAGTAAAGATTTCCTTTCCTAATGTACACTGTGCAACATTCGAAATCTACTTCTCAGTCCATGATATTGGTTAATCCACCAACAATATTTGCTTAGTCGTTGAGCTCTGGAGGAGTTAGAAAAGAAATGATTCATGTGGTCTCTAAATTAAAGGAGGTTGCCATTTCTTGGAACAAGATAGATAAAATACAGCATGTGTAGGCACACCTACTATCTATCTGTCTGTCTGTCCATCCATCCATCCATCCATCCATCAATCCGTCTTTCTTCCTATCTATCTATCATAACCCATATACCTTCCATAGGTGTATTAGAGATACACATCACAGCAACTATTATTTTCTGAACCAAAAATTGTGACATATTGTCTAACAATGGGAGCATACTTTTTGAGACCAATGGAACAGGATATTTGAAGTCATGACTGACTCAGAAAGTCCAGAACATTTGGTTGCTACACATACTGTCTGGGTTGAAAAATTAGGATTATAGAAAGGCTGAAGTTAGAGCCCCAGAAGAGACGAGCTGGAAGGAAATTAGAATTCTTTCTCCTGCCAACCCTTAACGGAGAATCTAGTATTAATCTAAGAAATGAGAACTGACAGGAAGAGAAAGTCTAAATAAATTTTGCAAAATTGTGTGCAGTTCATTTCTCACAATTACATTCATTTTCAATTTAGAAATGAATTAGATTCATTTGCTGGTTTTTTTATTAGCTCACTTCTTGAACAAATCAGAAAGTCTAAATAAATTTTGCAAAATTGTGTGCAGTTCATTTCTCACAATTACATTCATTTCCAATTTAGAAATGAATTAGATTCATTTGCTGGTTTTTTTATTAGCTCACTTCTTGAACAAATATTTTTTGAGCAGAATCTGCAGAGGTAATATGTGAGGCATGAGGGCCACCATGAAACCAAAACGATCTCTGCCTCATATAATTTTTAGCCTAGTGAGACAGGCATTAATCAAATAATCTCATAAATTAATATGCAATAAAGTTCTGATAAGGGTTATAAGGCAATACAGAGTATCATAGAATTGTACAGGAGGGAGCTCATCCACTCCAGGGAGGGTCAGAAAAGGATTCTTGGAGCAGAAGATTTGGGACAGGTGGAGGAGTTGACCAGGTAATGGAGGAAGGAGGTGAATAGGGCTTTCCAGGCATGGAGAGTGTCTTGTGCACTGTCCTGGAGGCAAAAAGCACATTCCATGGGTCCAGGAGTTTGGTGTGAATGCAGAATGGCTATGCATGCAAGGCGGGAACAGCTCAGGGGGCTTTTGCACCTAGTATTTCTTCCATAACATCTTCTTTTCCTGGCAAATTTCTATGCATTCTTCAAAACTAGGTTGTGCACCATCTAATCTCAGAAGCCTTATCTGCCATCTCTCCAATGCTCTACCTGCTCCACTCTTCCCCCAGTGCTGACTTGGACATCCCTCCTGCACGTTTCCACAGGATCATTTACCCACGCATCAGTCACGGCCACGTTGAGTGCCACGGCTCTTGTATGCTTGTCTGTTTGTTATACTGTGGGTTCGTCAAGGGCAGCAAATGTCTGCTTATTTGTATTACTAGCCTCCATCATAGAATCTAGCACATGGCATGTCATCAGTAAATGCTTATTCTATTAATTAATTTTAAAACAGACCTATACCTAAATATCCTAAATATTTTAGGACACTTGCCCTCAGTGTGAAGAATAAATCACTCTCATGTCAAAAACTATGTCTCTAATAAAGAAATGTTTAAAGGTAATGAGTCACACTTTCATTTACTGATTTTTAAGATAAGCTCTAGAAACGTACATGCAGAATATACTCCTCACTAAGAAGTAGCAGTTGGTTAGATTGGCTCACAACACAGTACCCACCGCGATGAACTTACTCACTGAGATTTTGCTATGGGTAGAAAATGAAAAGCGCATAACTTCATTCAGGCACTAAGTGTAATTGCTTATGACACAGGTGCAGATATACTGACAGGCTGCTGTCGTTACTCTGGTCACAGAGTTGAAATCATTCAGAAATGAATAAAGTGTCAGCTAAGCAAAATAAAGCCAGTGCATGATCATTTCCATCTCTGATCCTGCTCCTTCACATTAAGCCGGACATAGGCTTCCTTTCTCATCCCGTACAGGCCCACGAGGTGTGCAATAATATCCTTTTCCTTTGTCAAAGATTACTTGACTGTACGTGGATCTCTTCTGGCTATCCGTTTAGTCCCTTTGGTCATTTGTCTGTTGTTTCATCAGTACCACACTGTCTTACTTACTGTAGCCACAGTTAGTCATGAAGGCGGGTAGTGTCAGTCCTCAGACTTTGTTTTTCTCCTTTAGTACTGTGTTGGCTATTCTGGGTCTTTTGCTTTTCCATATAAACTTTACAACCAGTTTGTTGATATCCACAAAATAACATCCTGGCATTTTGACTGGGATTATGTTTAATCTGTGGATGCAGGTGGGAAGGATGGACACCTCAACAACATTGAGTCTTCCTATCTGTCAGCTTGGAGTATCTTTCCATTTATTAGTTTTTCTTTGATTTATTTTATCAGAGTTTTGTAGTTTTCCTCATATCGGTACTGCACATGTTTTGTTAGCTGCATACATAAATATTTCATTTGGGGGGTGCTGATATAGATGGTATTGTGTTTTTAGTTGCAAATTACAATTGTTCGTTTCTGGTATATAGGAAAGAAGCTGACTGTTATACATTAACCCTGTATCCTTCAACTTTACTGTAATGGCCTATTAGCTCCAAGAGGGTTTTTTGTTTTTGTTTTTTGGCAATTCTTTTGAGATTTTCTACATAGACAATCATGCCATCTGCAAAAAAGGGAATGCACTATGATCTTTCTTTCTTTCTTTTTACTTCCTCTTTCCCAATTAACATACCTCTTATTTTATTTTCTTGCCTAATTTCGTTGGCTAGGACTTCCAGTAGGACATTGAAAGGGGGTGGTGAGAAGACACACTTGTCTCTTTCCTGATCTTAGCATAAAGCTAGTTTCTCACCACTACATATGATTTAGCTGTAGGTTTTTGTAAACGCTCTTTACCAAGTTGAAGCAGTTCCCCACCATCCCTAGTTTGCTGAGACACAATACAATTTTAATATCAAAAAAGCAACACATAGGGCCGGCCCGGTGGCGCACTGCTACAGTGCGCCGCTTGGGAGCGCAGCGGCGCTCCCGCCGAGGGTTCGGATCCCACATACAGACCAGTTCCCGCTCACTGGCTGAGAGAGGTGCCGGCGCAACACCGAGGGTTGCAATCCCGTTGCCGGTCCCGGTCAGGTACGGGCGCGACACTGAGGGTTGCGATCCATTGCCGGACACGAAAAAAGACAAAAAAAAAAAAAAAAAAGCAACACATAAAGCAGAGTGTACAGTTTGATTCTGATTTTGTGCAAAATGCATTTTGCACTGGAAAAAAGACGGGACATAATTCAAAATAATTTTTTTGTGTGCCTAGATGATGCTAGATGTTGGGTATTTCCTTATTCACACATTCCTGTCTTTTCTAAAATTGCCCCAGCGAAACATAACCGTATGCAAGGTGACCGGGTAGCCTGGAGCAAGTGGCTTATGGGTACAGAGGACACTGACTCTGTCACCGCGTCCCCGGTGGGAACAGAAGCTCCCTGAGGACCGGGCCCGCCTGCACGATCCCCCCCGCCACGCAATAAGTCACTTCACTCCGTGTCTCAGCTTTGCCTATGAAATGCCACCTACGTATTTGACATTTTGAGCCCTGGAACCAGGTTTCTTTCTTTCCAACTAGTTTTGCTCATTATGAGAGAAGGGGAGGGGTGGGAAGAGACAGACAGACAGACAGACCGACAGACAGAAGCCCTGGGATCCAAGTGCCGGAGCCTGCAGCGGGGGGGGGGGGG